>NC_048310.1:5981878-6041605 GCF_013100865.1 Trachemys scripta elegans | reverse complement strand
CCCCGCTCTAATGTTCTTCCCCTCCCAGGCTTGTGGCGCCAAACAACTGATTGGCGCTGCAAGCCTGGGAGGGGGAAGTGGAGCAGTGACGGCTTGCTCGGGGAGGGGGTGTACCAGAGGTGAGCTGGAGTGGGGAGCCCTGCAGCAGCACCTTCTCCCCCCGCCCTGAGGCACCCCCGCGGCAGCTCCCACCCCTCCGCCCGGGGAGCCGTGCGGCACCTCCCCACCCTAGCTCACCTCTGCTCCGCCTCCTCCCCGAGCACGCCGCCCCCGCTCTAATTCTCCTCCCAGGCTTGCGGCGCCAAACAGCTGATTGGCACTGCAAGCCTGGGAGGCAGGAGAAGTGGAGCGGTGACCGCGCACTCAGGGAGGAACTCTATTTAAAAAAAAAAATAAAAAAATGGGGGCACTGCTTTTTGGTGCCCCCGAATCTTGGCGCCCTAGGCAACCGTCTAGTTCACCTTAATAGTAGCACCGGCCCTGGCCCTTCCCCAGTGACTCACGGTGGAAGAGAAGGTGATGGAGATACGGGTTCCTGCACAGCCCAGTGGCTGGGGGGGTGGGAAGCATTTTGCATTCCCACTACTTCACCCCATGGCTGTGTGTGTTGCTCCATCGGTGCCTTCAAAGTGAGGCTGTTGCCCACCAGGGTCAATAGATGAATGTGGAACGCTGTATTTGGGTACCTGCTGCACATTGCAGGATCCTGCCTTACTTCGCTTGGAACTGGTTCAGCTGTCCAACGTTCGTCTAGAACCCAGCCCCTCTTTGGCCCGAGGTTTTGGGTATCCTGGGAGACTCTGAGAAGCTGGAACCCATTGGGCATCGCTTGGCCATTCTGACTGGAAAGACCGCTCGTAGTGTCTCCAGATATTGGAAGGCCTTGAGCTTTAGATTTCTGTAACACAGACCTGAAGAACAGCTCTGTAAGCTTAAAAGCTTCTCTCTCTCACCAGCTGAAGTTGGCCCAATAAAAGGGATCACCTCGCCCACCTTGCCTCTCTAATATCCTGGGTCCAACGCAGCTACCACAACACTGCAACTATCTCTGGAACAGTAATTTGTCCCTAGTTTAGCCAGACGGTCCTCCAGTTTAACCTACGACCTCAATATCCTCTGGTATTGATGATCTCTATATGGGTAACAGGCTGGCGCAAGAATCTAATATTTTTATAGACTGGCTTGTATTTCTCTCTAGCAATGAGGTGCCCATAGAGGTACCTAAGGAAACTCTGGGAAGAACTTTTCTTTCTAGGCCTGATTTTTTTTTTTTCCATTATTTAAAATCTTTGATTTATTCCCCAGGAGCCGGTGTAGCTGGGTCCTCCCCTCCCACCCCACCCTAGCCTGCCCCTTTCCTTCTGTATGAGCAAATCCCCACTGCCTTTGAAGGGAAAGTGACAGGCACAGTTAGCAGCGCACCTCGGATGCGCCTCACTCAGCAGCATCCAGTGTCTGGTCCCCCAAAGTTTGACCAGAAGGATGCATGACCTGCGTCCAGGTAAAGGACTCGAACTGACTAACCAGTTACCTAGGTGGCTCTCCTTGCTTCCCAGGCAGGGCCGGTGTCTATCTCGTATGCAGGAGCAGGTGGTGGATTCTGTCTCCTCCTCCCGTGAGCGGTGCACGTCATGGGCAGTTGGGCAGGAGCTCCTTGGCCAAGGCCTTTCTCCTCGACATCTTTGCTCCAGACTGAAAGGCGGCCCTCCGGCCTGGTGCGGCTTTGCAAAAGCGTTTTTGGAACAGGCGTCCCCTGGTGGGGACTTGCCAAAGCTTGGGTATGTGTCTTGGGATGAAGGGGCCATTGGTTGGGCCTTAGCCTAGTAGCAATGGCGGGGAATGTGTAGGGCTGGCCAGAGTTCGAGACAGCGAGAGGCGAGCAGAAGTAGCTTCCCCTCTTGAAAAGCCACAGCTCAAATTCCAGAATAAGCTCAACCAAGTGGCCCTCACTCCGATTCCGAGGGAGGATGTGTGCAGGGGCGGCTCTATGGTTTTTGCCGCCCCAAGCACGGCAGTCAAGCGGCTTTCAGGATTCGGCGGCATGCCTGTGGGAGGTCCACCGGTGCCGCGCCTTCAGCGTCCTCACAGCAACCGTCAGGCCGCCCCCCGCGGCTTGCCGCCCCAGGCACGCGCTCGCTGCGCTGGTGCCTGGAGCCGCCCCTGGGTGTGTGTCAGCAGATCGCCGGTCGGCACTCATCCTGGCTCTCCGTGCAGGAGCTTCAGGGTTTTCAAATGAGATCTCCCGCCCCTTGTAGCATGGTGTCTCCTGACTGCTTAATCCTGCAGTGATGTCACCTTGCTGCAGGAACAGCTGTGATGTTAGCAACTTAGACTTATGGGTTCTGGGGAGTCCCTTTGTGCTGGCAACGGGCAGATTTAGAGCATGTGTGTGCGTGCAATAAATCTTTTCTGGAATTTCTCCCCTTGTGTGAAAGTCCCTTTTCAAAATAGCTTCCTTCCCCACTCTGGGACCGGTATGTATCTGCTGTATAATCATAAAGAAACACCTGTCTGCTTCTCTGAGCCATAGCAAGGACAGTCCTGCGTGGTGTCTCCCTCTGCTGCGGTGTCTGAGGTCCCACCTGGGGGGGGGGGGGGGGGATCTTGCAGAAGTTAGGGGGAGGGAGAACCAAGGCATGTTCCCAGCAAGCTTTGCAAGCAGATAGCTAGCCCCTGCAGGGCTGGAGGAGCTGCAGAGGAGAACGTGCAGAGATGCTGGTGGAGGATGAAAGGAGAGTGTCCGAGGTCTTGTGGCTACTGCTGTACTAAGCTTTCTTCTCCTCCCACCCCCACCTTGAAAGTTGTGACCGTCTTTTAAAAGTGACTTCCCCAGCCTCTCTGCCCCTCCTTGGGGAAGCTACCTGAAGTCCCCTGGTGACCCCTGCAGTTCTTCGCAGGGCAGCGAGGCTGGAAGGAATGATTGAACAGATCCTGTTGCGCCTGCAGGGACAGACCCTTCCCCTCCCTTCCAGGCAGACGCCTGTAAGTTCTGTGTGTCTCCTTGAGCCAAGCCTGCAGGCAGGGAGCAGAGAGACTGGCCCTGAGCATCCCTGGGACTAAAACGCAGTGATCAAAACCAAAAGCCCAATCACCTTCTTTAATGAGCCGCCAGCTGCTTTTGCGGGGAATTCTTCCCAGCTGCTGTAATGGCAGGGAAGTGTTTACAATCTCTCTGGTGCCGCTGACATCATGTGTCGGGGGAAATGCCTGCATCTGGTCTGAGCTGCCACCTGAGGAAACCACAGAAGCCGTCTTCCAAGGAACAGACCCTTTCCTCTCCGCTGGAGGCTGCAGGCAGGAGCCATGGTGCCCGCCACACAAATGGAGCAGGCGGCCCCAGGGGGGAAGAAACTCCCACTGAATGTATGGGAGCCTTTCTGAGCTGGGGGGGTGGAGGGGCACAGTCATCTGGCCTTGTTCCTACCTTCCAACCTCCTCCCCGCCCCTGTGTAAATCAAGAGTAACTCCATCAAAGGCCAGAGACATGGAGTGTGAATCCAGAGCAGAATCTGCTTCTGTCTCCATTTCCCTCTTTCTGCTCCCCTGCCACGTGGGAATGAAACTCCCCTCCCTCCCGTGCAAAGACGCCTGGCTTGGAGGCTGCTGTTCGTGGGAGCGGAGATGCTGTGCCATCTCCAGCACACCTGCGGCTAGGCTGCATTGGGTAGGGAAGACCCTGGGAGACAGGCAGGCTGCTAGACGCTGGGCCGGGCTGGTCTTTGCCAGTGCAGTGCTTGCTTTTTCCCACTGAGGATGGGGAAGGGGGGAATGGAGCCTACTACGGGCTCCTGCAGCCTGGGTGTAGTAGCACTGGAGGAGAGGCACCTGCTCGCCCAGGCAGATTTTCTTGCCCACAAGTGAACGGAAGTGGCTTCTTTACATTCTCGCAGCAGCTGTTGCCTCAGACAAACCTGTCCTGACTGGGGGGCAAGATCATGGAGAGGCTGAATCCAGTGGGGACGGGGAAGGGGATAAAGACCTGTCCAGATCCCCTTCCAACTTCCACCTTTACCCCCCACTCGGTTCTGGGTCCACCCTGCAGGCACCCCCACCAACACTCCACTAACAGAGCGAGTCCCCCTGCCACCCTAGGAGAATCCTGTGCTAAACGCAGTCCTGCGCACTGCCAGGGAAGTCCTGAAGCGTTCCTCAAGCCTGCCCATAGCAGATCTCTCCCTCGGGTCCTTCCTGCCCTGCCGGAAGCTGGAGGGTGTGTGTGTGTGGGGGGCATTCCTGAGGGCTGCATCTGGTGAGCAAATATTTGCCAGGTTATTCTGGCTTGGAAGAAAAAAGTAAAATCTCTCTGGCAATAGGAATGTAGGAATCCCCATAAGCAGCCGGCCAATGGTCCATCTGGTCTGTTATCCCTTCTCAGCCAGGATGCAATAACACCGGCTTCAGAAGGAAGTGTAAATCCCCTGTAACGGACAATTGTACACTGACTTTCCCAGAGGGGAAATTTCTTCCCGGCCTCTGGCAGTGAGTAGCTGACTCGTGCCCTGAAGCATGAGGGTGTATATCCCTGAAGCACTTTCTCCTAGTTAGTGCATGGGGGTAATAGTCCGATGTTACTGGCTAAGGGCGAAGCTGCCTCACCGCTGGGGCTGGATAGAGCCGTAGGACGGGAATACTGCACCTTGTGTCCAAGCATCTCAAAGTGCTTTATGCTCGCTGAGAAAACCACCCACCTTGCAGGGTTGAGGACCGAACGAGCGTCCTCTCTGATAGAGAAGTGGAGGCACCGGGTGTATTAAATGACTCGCTCCAGTGGGACACCGAGGTGGGAGTAGGACCCAGGTGTCCTGACTCCCTTACCTTTTGCTCCAAGCCTCGAAATCGTGTGGCTCCCCATTAAGCCATGAATAGGACCAAGTTGGCAGATTCCCCAGTCTGCAGGCACGCATCTCCCTGCTGGTCCCAGAATCCTCCTTTGCCTTTGTCAGCATCACTCAGCAGCTGGTGTGGCCGAGATGCCAGCAAAGTAACTTTTCTAGAGTCCAAAGGTCTAAGCGCCAGGTCTTACTGGATGCCGCCTGAGCCATTTGTTGCTTTGTTTTCCCCCTCCGGTCTCCAACTGTCTAGACTTCCTCTCCATCATGGCGTGCTTGATTGGGGGAGTCAGCATCGTTCTAATGATGGAGAAGTCTAGAATGCCACGGGAACCCTTCCGGAGACCTGTACGCTCTGGGCCTCATTCTCTGCTCCATGTAGCTGTGTGCAATTGCATGAACCTTCATTGTGGTTATTTGCCTCCCTCCCCCCAGGCTGCAGAAGCAGCCGCTGATGGTCAATGGGCCGGCACAGCAACTGCACCAATCTCCTTGCAGAGACTTGGATCTGAATCTGCTCAGGTATCTATAAAACTGTGGACTTTGGGGGCAGGAAGGGAACGGGTCCTCCCAACTGCTCTGCTCTCCATAACTCCCAGCGAGCCAATGGGTGGGGCAGCTCTGAGATCCGGATGGGAAGGCAGCGGGAGTGGAACTTGGCTAATGGATAAAGGAGCCGGTTCAGGGGGAACAGAAGTGGGCCTTGAGTTGCGTGGGGCTTGGCTCAGAGACTGTCTCCTCCCTTCTCTCCACTGCTAGCCACGCTGGGTGTTTGAAAGTTCCATCTGTGAAGATGACGTGGAGCATCTGACTCCCCTGGGCACGTGAAACCATTTGAAGCATGATTCCCTCTGTGGGCACAGTCGTCCGTCAGCATGCCGGCCCAGCACACAAACCCCAACTTCATCTTTGCCCGTAGCTGCTAACAGTGGCTCTGGGAGCTCTTGCTCGTTCCAGATCCTTTTTTGCCATTGAACCAATATCCTGGTCAATCCCGCTGGGGATAACTACTGTGCGTTCTGCCTAACACGTGTCAGTTGGAGGTGGTGGTTTTTCACTTCCTGTCCTAAACGAGTGGCGGCGTGCGCTGCTAAAGAACTGTGACTCAGAGCTGGCTGAAGAGATTCTGCAAAATATACACCCCCATACTGGACATAGCTTGCTTGATCTGGGATTCTTCAGAGTGAAGAGAGCTGTAAGAACTGAAATCTCCTTTGATTTAAAAGGGAAAACTTACCACTGGGTTAGACTTGTGCTATTTGTCTCCCGTTCAGCAGAGCCTCTGCGCGCATACTTGCGTTCATCCTTCTTCAGCAAAGCACTTAACCATGTGCTTGACTTGAAGTACATGGTTCTGGCCCGTTACTTCAGCAGAACGTAAGTACGTGCTGAATTTTGAGCATGTATTTCTGTGCTTTGGTAGGTAGGGATGGGCTGTTGCGACCGGCCCTTAATGAGCTCATGCTTTTGGGGTGACTAAAAACCAGGAAGGGGTGAAAGCGGCTGGGTTTACATTACACTTCCATTAGTATGGAATAGAGAGCATGGGGTTTTATTTCTAGCCACGGCTGATTGCTTCTCCTTTGCCTCGGTTTCCCCATCTGAAAAGTGGCATCCACGTTACTGTACGAGCCTCTGGATGGAAGGTGCCATAAAAGCCCAGACTCAAGCCAAAGCCTCTTTATGTCTGGCCTAGTGTGGGTGTAATTTTAAACACTTTTCCCCTTCCGTTTACAGTTTCTCTCCCCCTCCCTCCTTCCTTCCTCCTCCTCTATCAGATGAAAAGCCAGGATTGCATTAAAAGTCGCATCCCCTTTTGTGAAGCAATCTGTTTCTATCCATCTGATGTGTCTGAGGGCTGGGGATGGCTCTATTAGAATCTTTCCTCCCTTAAAATCTATCAGTGCTTTATCGGCCCTATCTGAAACGTAAAGTCACTTCATTGCCATTGTTCCTGTATTTTCTTTCTCATTATTTTCCTCTCCCTCCACCCCCAGCACCTCCCCCTTGTTGGCTGTTTGATATGATGCGGGCTCTCTTACTATTCCTATTAGTAATCGCGTCCCCTGAAGTGAAACAATCTCCTGTAATCTATCAGTGGTTTATCTGGCCTATCTGAGAGCTGAGAATGGCCGGGCCCTCAGATGGCGCCATGCTTGGGAGCTGATAAAGTTACAGAGTTCAGCCAGTGATGAATGTTAAGTAACTACACCCCGGTTAGATAGGATATGGACTTGGCAGAGGGAGCAGCTCCGTCTGAAACCAATCTCTCCGATATCAGCAGGGCTGTTTTTTCTCAGGCTCTGGCTCTCCTTGTCTCTCTCTTTCTCTCTTTCCCTCCCCCCTCTTTTCTGGGGCCTGAGCTGCAAAGTTCAAATCCAGCCTCCCCCAAAGCTTTTGAGGGTGCGGGGGGCCCCATTTCTGTTCTGGGGAGAAGACGTTCTGCGGGGCACCCAGCTCTCTAGTAAAACGAGCAGGGAGGAGCAGCTGTTCACAATGGGAGGGCAGGGTTTGTTCCCTCTCTTTCCCCCACGTGCTGCTCCGAGTGTGGCTGATGGGGAGGCACGACACCTCCTGTGCCCTCTGCTGCCAGCCTGGCCCCCTTCCCCCACCCGAAGTGTGTCCTGCCCAGGGGATTTTCTGTCCCAGGGCGAGGTGAGACCGGAGCTGGAGCTGGCACCTTGCTGAGGCTAGCTGTTCGCACGGGGATGGGAGACTTTGGCTCTGAGGGTCTTTGCGTGGTGCTGGCCCTCCTTGGCCAGGCTGGGAGACGTCCTGCGGAGGGGGGGCCCTGGGGATAGTCTGTGATTTATGGGGCCTGTCTCCTCTAGGCTGCCAGCTCAAAGCCAGGCCTGTAGTGATGGGAAGCTCCCATCCAGCAGGTGTTCACGTGGTACAAACCAGGCTCACCAGAGAGACTCTGACTCGGTTCCTTTTTCCGTCCCCTGCCCTTAGCTCAGGGTTGTGACTTGCCGGCCAGGCCCCGGGTGGGGGAACGCCTCGCCAGTAGTTACCTGGCTGTCGCTGCTCTCTTGCCGAAATGGAGCACTTCCTGAGCGCCGCCCAGAGCTGCTAGATGAGCACCAGCATCCCGTCATGGCCCCAGCATGCCCCCTTTGTAACCCGGCCGGGCCCCTACCCCACGCACGGCTGTGCCCTGGCACAGAAAGTCCCTAACCCCTGGCCCAGTGCCGCCAATGAAGCTGGGTGCAAGGCTAAGTGGGTGCAGTGCTTTTAGGCAAAGGCAGGTGGTGGAAGGACCGCTGGGCTGCGCAAGGCGTGCGGGTGTGTTAGTAGGCGCTCTGAGGCGGGAGGGTGGAAACCAGCAGACGAGGAGGGGGCTGCGTAGCTACGTCGGCTAAACGGGCCGCTCAGGACACTAGCGGGACTCTGCTAGCAAGTGCCTGCAGGGCCGGCTTTGTGCATCACACTCAATTCCAATCCTCCGCCTGCCGGAGCTGCCTGACTTATCTCCACTCAGCATCTCCTCTCTTGTTCCCCTCCCCATTATCTCCCCCCCACCCCCACGACTTAATGGGTTTAATCGTTGGGGGAGGGGGCAGATAATGTGGAGAGGGCACCCGTGTTGCCATGGAGACCACCAGGAAAGGTCAGGCCGAGTTTATCTCGGTGTGATAGAGAAGGGCTCCTAATTAGCGATAGGTACCACTGTAGCGCAGGGCTGGGCTGGGCCCGAACATTATCAGCTACTCGCACCGGACTGATATTAAAACGTATCTGGGAAGAGGGGGGAGCCCAGCCCCTGAGATGCTCTTTAAACCTGACGCTGGGCTGAGGGGGGCTGCCTGCTCCCTCTCTGCAGGGTTTCCCACGTAGGAAAAGACCCAGTCGGCCCCTTCAGATGCATCCCCCTCGGTGGCTGGCTTGTCTCTTTTCAAACTGCTGTCGGTGTTGGCGCGGTCAAAGGTCAGAAGGCCACCAGGCTGCCGTTTGACTTGGTGAGCGCTTCCCAAGCCAGCCCCTGGGGCAGGATGCCCCTGAAGTGTGGGTCCGGCTCTGTGCTCTGTTCCTCGGGGGCGTTAGCGCTGGAGAGGGATGCGCCTGGCAGAGACATCCAGCCATCACCCCTAGCCATCCTTCCACTGCTGGGAAGAGACTCGCATTCCATCAATCTTAAACCACAGCTCAGGGAAGCAAGTTACAAGGGCCGCTCGGCGTTGGGAAGGAGATGCTCCTTTTTCAGCTTCACTGACTCCACTCCCCCCACAGATCCTGGGCAGGAGGAACTGATGTCAAAGGGTTTCTGATCTGTAGCGGAATGGAGCGATCTCGGGGCCTCTTCTCTGCGCTGTGCGTCTGGCCAAGAGCCGCCCTCCTCTTTTATAATAGCAGATTATCTCCCCAGCATCCTCTTCTGTGGTATCTGCAATTATCAGCACGGTCACCCAGCCTTTCTAGAGGAGAGAGGCGTCTGAAAACGGCCGATGCATCGCGCGCTCGTTTGTGCCTATGGCCGCAGTCCCGTGCCTCGACTGAGGCGGGTGAGCGAACTCTCTCCCCCACCCCTTTGATGGCTTTGGTCTGAGGATGTTCATGTGGGTGAGGTCTGCCTAAGGAGCTGGCTTCTTGTCTGGCTGAACCAGGCGGTGGGAGGCAGCCAGGGTGGCTGGCGAACGCTAGGCATATCCCACTGGGCTCTATGCCTTTCCGAAGAGCAGATTTGGGGGCTCAGATCAAAGAGGTGCTGATAATGGTGGCGGCTTTTGCTTGTGCCCCACTCGGAGCTTCAAACTGGGGAACGGCAGCCGCCAAAGCTGTGAAAGGCCTTCGGGGGTGTCTGACTGCTGAGAGTTATATCTGTGCTTCACAGGCCCGGCTTTTCCAAAGTTAAGGCTTCTGACCCAGTGTTGGCTTGGCCAGAACTGTGTGTGTGTCGGGAGCGAGGGTTGGGATAGCTATTTAATACCCTATCGGATAAGAAAGGGAAAATAGCCGTGTGGTCAGGGCCCTTGCCTGATACTTCTGAGACTCATGTTCAAGTCACTGCTCTGCCACAGACTCTGTGTCACTGTGGGCAGTCATTTTAATCCGCCCGTGCCTCAGTTTCCCTTCAGTGCAAGGGGGTAATAGCACCAGGGGGGTGTGAGGGTAAATATGTTTGAGATTGAGGTGCCCAGAGACTGCGGTGACGAGGAGTGGGCATTACACATACCCACAGGTGATAATACAGCGAGCTTCAGACTAACAAAGAAAACACTTGTGACAAATGCTCGGTGAGTACAGCTGTTTGTTAAATCCCCTCACTTCTGGACTCTCCTGGCTCCTGTAGCCCTAATTCCTCCCCCTGAATGTTCGGAGGATGTTGGTGTGGGTGAAGTTGCTTTGGGGTTTTTTGTTCTTGTGACTATAAAGAGCGGCGTTCCCCGATGGCTGTACAACTTCTACGCCTCTTTCACTAAGGCCCTGAGTCTACACTACTGGGACTGTGGCAACCTACGGGACCGGAAGGGGGTTGTTTTTCTGTCGGGAGCTAGGTTGGTGGAAACATTCTTCCCTGGACCTCGCTATGTCTCCACCAGGGACAGGCACCAGCGAAGGACCCGCTGCCGAAGAATGAAGCAGCGCGGTAGAGCTGCCGCCGATTGCGGCTTTATCGTCTTTTTTGCTGGAGCCGGCCCTGACCAGGGATATCCCTGAGCCCCCTAGCTATGTCCACCTTAGTTTTATGTGTAAACAAGGCCTAAGAAAATGGTGTGGGAGGGAAGTAAAAATGAGGACAAAGAGAGGGAGCTAAAGTCCTTCTTCAAGATGCCTGTAGCGGTGGAGAGCAATGGTTGCCCCATCTGCGGCGCTGTGGCTTTCCACCCGCTTGCTCCCAACAACAGCTTCCTCTCTGCGGCACTCCCTGGTGAAAAAGTCATCTGATGCTGGCTATGGCGAGCGTGATTGTCTGGTCAGTGGCTCTGGTGATGGCAGATCACCACAACAGGAACCACCCTGAAGTTTCTGTGTGCTAGGGCAGTGCTATTAGCCCCATTGTACAGATGGGGGAACTGAGGCCCAGAGAAGCTAAGTGACTCGCCCATGGTCACAAGGAAGTCCGGGGCGGAGCAGGGAATTGAACTCAGGTGTCCAAAGCTAGAGCCCTAGCCACTGGGCCATCCTTCCCCTGCCGTGTGTGCACGCAGCTCCTAAAGGAGAGACTCTAATGAACCTTGCGGTGAGGAGATGGGGAAAATGGAGGAGCCTGGATGATTGGCCAGACCTGTTATACACCCAGTGACTTGTTGGTCATGTGCAGGTGGGGAAGCTCTCATTTCAGGTGCGCCTGGTCCCTGCCCTCCGGGTATGGTGGTCGGAGACAAATGGTGAGGAGGCAAAAGGCTGTCCCGCATTCAGGGAAGGCAGCTCCCTGCTTAGCTTACTGAGCAAAGTTAGTCGATTGTCCCCGCTCCCTTAGCTGAATCTCTGGTCAGCTTGGCCCAGAGCAGGAAAGCCCTGGGGAGGGTGGGGAAGACTCTGTCCTTGGCTGCAGGAAGACACTGGTAGAGGGAAGTGTGGTAGCTAGAGTGAGACCTTCGCCTGCATTGGGGCCGAGACTCTTGGGGCTGAGTCAACAGGGGAGTTGGGAGTGTTTTCAAGCCCAGATAATAACTGGTCTTCTTGCTTCCTAATTGCCAAGTGGCTGGTGGACATCATGCCCATGTTTTACAATCTGGGAGAGTCTCTTTAAGCTCCCCGGGCCTGGTGGGAAGCATCCGTCTGCCGACTCCAGTCTCCGTTCTATATATTTCTCTTTAATTTGAAGATGAATTCAGGGTCAGCGACTGGATAAGAGCCTGAAGGACGCTGCAGAGACAAAGAGCCATTATCTGCTTTCTATCAAGCTCGCTGACTTTGCAGGGGAACCTGGAGTCACCCCCAGCTCCTTGTGCGTGGCCCTCTCATTCCAGCGCGGTCACTCCTCCTGCTCTCCTCAGGGTCAAGGTCCCTCCGAGCCGGGCCCTGCTTGCATGTTAACGCTTTCCAGGAACGGCCAGCTCGAGGAATCTGGGCTGGCTCCCGGCAGAGCCCTTCTCTGTGTGCACGCTCCTGGCACTTGCACCGAGGACCTAGCCACTTGGCTAGCTTGGAGCATCTCCTCTCTCCTGCTGGGGGAAAGCTTTGCTAGGGGTGGGCTTGCCAAGGGTCTCCCCAGACGTTGTGCTGTCCCCTGCAGAGGGAAGGTAAAGGCCACGGGAGAAGAAATAACCAGGAAGAATTGCGCATCCTGCCGTGTACCTATTTTGTTCCCGCCCCCCCAAGCATTATTGAATTGTCCAACTGCTTTCAGCGCCTCCACTCACGTGCTGTGTGGCAGCTTTGGAAGTCCCCCAGGGGGTGGTGATGTGAACCAACAGGGACCAGCTCAAATATTCCCTTTGCTGAAAGTGCAGAGTTGGCCCCAAAAGATCCCTCCAAATTCCAGCCAGGTGGAATGGATGCCTGATCTACGTTGGGAGGAGGCTGTGTGCGTGTGTAGGGGGGTGGCAGAGCCCCTGATTTGTGAGGGCTTTGGGAGATGACGGTGGCAGGTGAAGATGGTTCTTACAAGGCTTGGAAACCAACCCTTGCTCCTGCTTTTTAGCATCTTCCCCCTCTAATTTTTTTTTTTTAATCTGCCGCCGTGCTTTGCCTTTCCCAGCTTGGTTTGTGTTTCCTATGTGTGCTTTCCAGGGGCTGCGGATCAGCCTTGCAATGCTCCTGCTGTTAGGGGTCCCCGTCTGGAGAGATGCATCCTATTCACCGCTGTACTGCTGGCCGGGGGACGATGCATCCTGTTGGGAGTAGCTGGCAGAGACCTGAGTTTGGGGGAGGGATGTTGTTAACTTCGGTTAGTCCCCAAATGTAGCTGTTGTGGGTGGGGAGGATTTATTAAAACCGGCACTGCGTTGGGGTGTCGGTCCAGAAGACCTCGAAGGGTTTGTCTACACAGCAAACGCTGTGCATGGGCTGGCCTACCTGAGCGAGCTTGGATCCAGCTAGCGTGGGTAACAGTGGCAGTGAAGGCAGCGCAGTGCCGATGGCACAGACCCTGGGTTGTCTTCATGGCTATTGTTCCCTTGCGGTCACTGGATTTGGTCTCACGCAGGTAGGCTAGCCCGGGCACACGTTTTGCTGTGTCGCCATAGCCCCGGGGGCAGAATGCCTGTATTGATTTCACAGGGAGTTTATTCCTGCCTGAGCGGGGTCGGGATTCCAGCCCGATGTGGTGTCATTGAAGTAACAAGTGTCTGACCAGGCCCGTTCTGTTCTCCACATCCTGCTTCCTCAGCCGTGGTACTGGGGACCCAGACGCTGGACGAGGGCACCTCACTACCTTAAAGCAAATGCATGCTTTTAGGGTGCACAGTCAGGGGACCCTCGAACTCCTCTGGTGTCCTTAGGAGCCCGCTAAAACCAGGGCTTGTTGGACGGCCTGGGCTATGCCCAGCCGCTGGTTCTGTTCCCTCCTGTGCATTCTGCAGGGCTGCGAGTGCCCTGGGCTTGCTGGGGAGCCCCAAGCATCTGGTTTGCCAAGGTGTGTGATCTGTGGTGGGAACGACCTCGGCTGCCTTCAGAGGAGCAGGAGTTCTCCCCAGAGACGGGTTTATCTAGCTCTTCCGGGGGTGCCGCTCTCCTCCTGCTGTCTATGTCCCCCATGTTCCTTACACAAACAGGGATTGCCAAGGGTGGGAGGACAGGGAAAGGTTCCAGCTACGTTATCCAGCCTCCGTCCCATGAATCCCATCCCCTCCTGCTCCTCCTGTTAGGTGGGAGAGGAAGCAGCAAGCTCACCCAACGCCAGCTGTGAGCTCCAGTGGATCAAGGGCTGGGAGGTGTGCAGCTGGGGGCAGAGGTGGCTGTTAAGGTCCTGGACCGAGCTGATGGGCAGAACTCAATACACTGCTTAATTTGTATTTGTCTTCTGGTAGCATCTGGGGGCCCCCGATGTGATCAGGGCCCTATTGTGCTAGGAGGTGTACAGAGCAGGAGAGGGACAGTCTCTAACCCAAAGAGCTTATTGTCTGAATAGCCGCAACAGGCAAAAGAGGGAGGTTGGGGGACAATAACTTGCCTAAGGTCACACAGCAAACTGGTGGTATGGAAGGAAGGATTGAGCCCCATTTCTCTACTAACTTAGAGCCACTTCTGGATCACCCTTAAGTCCATGGCAGGCCTGGCGGACTGTCTGACTCACGCATGCGCACGCCCGACGAGTTTGCATTCAGCATCTGGTGGGGAACATTTAAGCTGATCAGACCCTTTGTAAACCAGCGAAACCTCTCTATGGGGATGGCGTCGCCAGCTCTCCCCAGCCTGGAGAGTTAGTTTTTTCTCAGTGCCTCTGCCCCTGGAGTCCTTTGACTGCGTGAGAACCTGTCCTTTCATTTAAAAAAAAAAAAAAAAAGCAGCGTGTGTCTAGCCCTCGCGGCTCCAGAGAGGAGCTTGGAAATATAGGTCCCAAAACAGGTAAGGAGACCTCCAAACTGAAAATCCCATGATTGGTTTCATAAAAATCAAACTGCTTTTGCAGGGAGAAGAATAAACTTGTGGATTTTTGTTATTTTTAAAGGCTCAGGGTTTGGCAACACTGGGGCCCCTACCCTGTGGCAGTGCAAAACTGTCCTGGAGGATCAAACGTATTTTAGCTGAAGATATGAGCCTGTTTGTCTTGTCGTTGTCTCCCCTTCCTCCCACCCCCCCACACTGGGAGGGCGATGGACGGAGAACAGATTGTCATTTGCCCCGTGGAATCGCCTCCTCCCCTGATTTCCAAGCCGGTGGGAAAGTCTGAATCTGTTGCTATTTTCTATCTGTTATCAAGGCCTCTTATCGCTTCGCTCTTGTCTGCATGCCTGCTTTCGGATAGTCCAGGGTCTCTCTCTTGGCAGCCTGGAAACAAACTTTTTTTTCAAAATTTGCTGGATAAATGAGAGGGATCAAGAAAAGGTTTATTGTTCAGATGCTGAAAGAAGTTTAATGGAGTGAAATGATCAAATAATTACCTGTGTAATAACAATTTTTCTGACCCGCACCCTCTTTGCTTCCTGACTGTGAATATTGCGTCAGTCTCTTGGTGTTAGCACTGATCACAGGAAAGCGCCTCATTTTGTCTAGTACTGTGTATACAAACTACAGTCTGGTATCTAGGGATTTAGTATGGCAAGGGGGGGAGGAGGGGTGGCTACACAACATTACACTTGCTAAATGGATTTACCTTCCATGGCCATGTGAGGTGTGCAGAAGCACCCCCTGCACTCATCTTCTAGTAATGAACAAGTGGCCTTCCTAGGTAGTAATTAGACTTGTGGGGAGATGGATGTGCTAAATATCCCTACTCTATAGATGAAATGAAGCAACTTGCCTGCAATCAGCACAGGAAGTCTGTCACTGGACCAGGGATTGAACCTGGGTCTCTTCAATCCAGGACCTTTGCTCTTAGACCACCCTTCATCACCATATATTTAATTGTTCAGCCCGCTTGCTAGGGCTGGAAAATAAAAACCTGTTTGCAAATAACTTCTTGTTGTCGTTCACGTTTTCCAAGCGGCTCTGCTGTCTGCAGACTCAGGCAGACGTTGCTACGTGTATTGCGCTTGGTTTATGTGTTTAAAGATTTTTTTCTTTGTGTTTGGGGGTGGTGGCTAGGAATATTTATTTTGTTTTTAATGGAAGCATCAGAACCTGGAGTACAGCTGAGGAGTGAATCCCACAGACTGGAGGGATGCCACAGCCCAGCTGGTAGAGTCTTTAACCGGCCATCGTCCTCCCTTGTGCTTCTTGCCACGGCTCTGCAAAGTGTTCTTTTGAGCATCCTCTTGGCATTTGGCAAACAAAGCTGTGGGGCCAGTCTGCAGAAGGGTTAAGAAACCGGGAGGGCAGTTTTGAACTGAGCCTGAAACGCAGCAGGAGGGCTGGGCGGGGTAAGTGGGGTGGAAGTGGTCCTGCTTCTTTGTATTCATGGGAAGGCAGGAGGCAGCATCTTGGCCCTGCTGGCGAGCTGATGCCTGGTGCTAACACTGGATGTGCCATTTTCCCTTTCAAAGCTCAGCCTGGCTGTTTCTGCGCTGGTAGCTGCTAACTATCCTTATCCACCCCCTGCTCTAATCCTCTGGTAATGAACGAGTGGCCTTCGTAGGTAGTAATTAGGCTCTGTGGGGAGACTGATGTGCTAAATATGAACCTGTCGTCCTCCTCAAAGTGGGCATTTCAAGGACTCGTCAGGAGATTATCTCAGCTGTCCTGATCCTGAAAGGGATGATTGACAGCCCACACAGCTTAGTTTGTCACTCACACTTTCTCTCTCTCTCGCAGTGTCTCCAAATAAAATAAAGTAAACCCAAAATCCAGCTGCTCCAGCCCGCCGCGGTTGTTGCTGGAGAAGGGAGAGGGCTAGAGCCTGGCACCAGTCTCGCTTCATGGCATTCCAGCTGCTGACAGGAGCCTTGCTGAGCCAATGGGGGTGTGTGCGCGGGGTGGGTATCTAAGAAATGGGGAGTAGAGATGGAACTCTCCCTGCAGCAGCCCATGCAGAGACCCGTGAGTGGCTTGTAGCAGGAGTGTTGACACACAGGCCAAGATTTTCAGAAGCCGCCAGTGACTTTGGGCACCTCCATTTTTGGGGTGCCCCAACTTGACACCTAAAAGGGGCCTGATATTTTTTTTCGGAAGGTGGGTGGTACGGCTTTCTGGAAAACCGGCTCCTTTAGTGTGTGTCAGATTGGGACAGCCCCTCCCCCCGATAAGTGACACCCCAAATCACCAGTCACTTCCGGAGTTGCTGGGTGTGTAAATGTATCCATGAATCCCTGGTCTGGGTAACACGGTGGTTCGCCCCAATCCCCTGACACGTAAGAGTCTTGTGTCTGAACTCGAATTCTAACCCTCACTGCTCCTCCTCTCCAGAGGGCTTGGCAGTTAGCCCCTCACACGTTCCCGGGGAAGCAAGGGTTATTGTCCCAATCTCTCAGACTGGGAACCCGAGGCTCAAAGAGAAGACTTGACTGAGGCCACAGGTGCAGCAGTAGAGGTTGGAGTTGGTGGGTGCTGACCCACGTGTGGCAGATACAAACTTTCTGTGGTCGAAGCTGGGGAAGAAAGAGCCGTGGCTTAACAGCTTTCCCACATGTCCCATCTGTAGGACAACAGTGAGAGCCCGCATCTGAGCCAGAGATTGTGATGGCCCCATGCCTCCTAATCCGATGGGAGAGTGGAGCACCTGGAATTCAGTGAGGAAATGAGCTGGGGCTTCAAACCCCAGCACTCTTGGGAACATCGGCTCAAAAGCCCTTCTGTGTAGAAGGGTGGAGAGTGGGGTAGCACATCTTAATTATCAACTCCCGAAGGCAAGGGAGACGGCGCCTGAGAAGAGAAGAGGTGCTAAGTACTTCCCAAAGTTTGGGGGGTTGCTTTGGGTGAGTGGGGAAATAAGCATTTGTTGGAGGGTTGCTGGGGGTGGAGAAATGTTGCCCTCAAGAATAAAACTCTCAAATTCTCCTGCCAATGCCTCTCTTGACGTGCGAGTAGCTTTCGCTGCAAGGTGAGAATTGGTGGCAACTTCGTACATCTTGAAGTCACATACACGAAGGGTGGATGAAACCTGTTACAAGGGCTTGAAGAAACAGTTTGGTGGGAGCGGGTAGGAAGCTGAGGTGAGAGAAGGCTGTTCAGCTCTGCAGGATCTAGGGGCTTGTTTACCTGGGAAAGTCTCTTGCCAATTATACCAGTAAATTGATCTAATTATACTGATACAGCCCTTTCCAAATATACATAAACTACCCCCCCACACACACACACACACACAAATGTGCCTTTTATACCAAAGTGTCCACATGAGGAGTTGAACTCATAATTATACCAGTATAACTTCCCCGTGTAGACAAGCCCACAGCTTTTGTTAAAAGTATTGGTTTCTAATCCTTGTGCTTTGATGCAAGTCTTCCAGACCTGAACTGAGTGCACCACTGCACTCCAATGCTGATCCGAGATCGAAGCTGCTGAAGAACAAAACCTGACTACACAGTTTTCATTGCTGCTACCTAGGGAGCCCATCCATGGGAAATTGACAAGCCAGGTCAGTTTCACACTTGCAGCCTTGGAAAGAGCTGAGAACAATGGTGATCCAGAGCTGCCCTCGGGGGGACGGGGACCCAAAAGAGAGTGAAGCAGGTGAGACCTCTGCACCCCAGCAGCGGCTAAGAAACTGATGGAGGGTCAGAAGTGGCGTCCCCAAGCAGGGTCGAGGTACCTGATGGGTATCCCGGCACCCTTTTGCCCTCCCGCTTCTCCAATAACTATGTGGAGGCAGGTGGCTTCTCACTTGGCCATTGCCCCTGGATAGGGGACCCTCTTGTCTTAGTTTAATATTGTGGCTATGAGGTTTCTGGTAGTTTCAGACCCTATGGGAGGAGGGGGCAGCAGGTAGGGGAACAATGTTGGGATAAGTTAAAGCAATGGAAAGTAAGTGAGTGTGAGTGAGTGTGTGAGTGTGTGTGTGTGACACACACACACACACACTCTCTCTCTCTCTCTCTCTGTCATGGAGGGGAAAAAATACACCCTGATTAGCGATAGGAAAGAAAGGTGTGGAATAGTGGGGCAAAGCCAGGAATGGAAAGAAGGTAAAACAACAGCAGAGGAGATGTACTAAACTACACTGCCTACGATCTATTGAGTTTCAGGTTGATGGTAGATGGCTACAGTGTACAACACGCAATTGTTACATTTCCTTTAAATTACAGGAAGGGGGTATAGCTTGGGGGTGGAGGACACAGGTGATTGGGCTAATAGGTTTTTCCCAAGTCTTGTCTCTGACCAGTCCTAGTATGCTGTCCCTTACACCCTGAGATATGATGGGCTTGTTCTGTAGGATATTCAGTTTTCTGGAACTTTCAACTACCCCTTCCCATCCTGCCAAACAAAAATTTTCTACCCCTTCTTCCCGCCACCAGCCAAGCTATATATTAATGGCCCTGATCTCATCCGGGGCCGGCCTTCACATGGTTAACTTTGTCACATCATCTCAGATTAATGCAAGTTTTTACAATCGCTGTAATTTAAAAAAGAAATCCTTCCTTGTTATCAAAAAAAAAAAAAGAGAGAGAGAGAGAAGTGGGGGGGGGGGGGTTGTGGAGAATAGTTAATCGTCTAAGCGGAGTATCTTGGAACGGAGCATTTTTTGGCTCATCACCTCTCTGTAAAGCCAGCCTCAGTAATTCAGTTTTAAAGCATGAAAAAAGGGAGTTGATGAAATTCCACTATCAGCACTGAACCAATATGCAAAATATCTCGCCGAAAATCAAATAGCTATTATGTTTTCATTTCCATTTCAGCGTATTTGCTTAATGAAGAATAGACAGATCAGGCAAGCTGAGGGAGTCTGCGTGAGGTGATAACTGTGCAAGGCTTCCAGCAATCCCAGAGAAATGACGCTCCACTCACTGCTTCGTCTCTCTCTCCCTCCTTTTTTTTTTTTTTTTTTTTTAAATATCCAGTAGCTCATTTAACCCACACAGCTGGGAACATTGTTGCTCCTGGCACATTGCAGCCAGAGTAAGGGGTGCAAAGTTGCAAGTGTGGGGGTGCGAGAGGATGTTGGCCAGCGTATCTGCAAGCCAGATGGGGCACGATAGCTTGACCTTGTGTGCCAAGAATGTGGGGCTGTGGTGGAGGCACCGTAAAGCATCATTGATGGAGACACAAAAATATTTTAGCTCCAGCCCCTGCCCGGACCTGCACTTTCTCCTGGGCACAGCAGAGGTTGGGAGTCAGTTTTCCTTGAACGCCTGTACCTGCATTATCTGGCTGCACAGGCCCCTGGATTGAACCCCGGGATCCTGAGCACTAGCTACTGAGTGAATGACTTTACTCTCCCTGAAATGCGGCCATGTCTTGGCCCGGCACAGGGACGCGCTGCTGAGACACCCATTGCATTCCGTGACGCTGTACACAGCAGGGGCTTCCATTGTTAAAGTGCAGGGTTTCCCAAAACCGCTGCTGTCATCCAGGGTCCCGTTGTGCCAGATCTGAACTATTTAATGCTTGGCATCAATCCAAAAAGGCTTGGTGCCTTGGTGTCTGAGAAGCACCTTTTCCACTGGAAGAGGATCTCCTGAAGGAGAGAGATGGACCTAAAGTTCAACAAGACCAACACATGGGTGGGGGGCCCTCCACCCCTCCCTTCCTTTGTGAGAGTGAATTTGGTGCTGATAGATGCCAAATTGACATCCCTGGAGCCCAGGATCCATTTGTTCTCAGAACAAACTCAGTACATGCAGCAACACTACAACCCACCTCCACACTGCCCCACAGATGGGCCCTAGAGATGGCCACGCTGGAGTTGGATGGGGATGTTCCATGGCTCAGTCAGTCTTTGGGGTCTCTCTTTAACCAGGGGCCTAGCTGTGGGGAGGATGATGCCCCTTACGATGTTGGTGTCCATCTCCTGGTGACGCAGCTGGATGCCTAATCCTGATCTGGGGCCTGGTGGTGGAAGGGGCCCGGTCCCTTTTTTCAATCTGAGTCATCCAGCTTTTGCCTCTCATCAGGATTAATGAGCCTGATTCAGAATAAGGAGTGGAAGGCCCCAGAATAATCCATCTGGCAAGAGGGGTTCAGGGAAGCCCCTGTCTGAATAGATTCCTGTTCTGTCAGGCTGGATTAATATTATTTTGTATTATGGTAACACCCAGAGTCCCAGGTCGAGATCGGGGCCGCACTGCAATAGGAGCTGTCAAAACCCCGAGTGACAGTCCAGCTAGGAGGGTGAGGATTCTCTAAACAGGATTCCTGCCCTTCGCTGGGGCCCAGAATTGCTGCTGGGTGACGTCTGAGGGCGTGGCTGGGTGGTCAATGCTGAGTACGCTTGGCACGACAGTGACAACTGAACAGATAGAGGCCAAGTGTGCGTGTGCCTACGTCTGTGTGATTTCCCTGCATGCTCGTACTAGCTCAGTGGGTAGAAACAGCACGGGAGCACGGAGAGTGGCAGAGGGGGCATGGCTGAGCCATGCAGAGTGTGCACCCACTGGAAACCAGTTCAGCCGTGTTTCTGCTACCCCTACCCGTGTTACGGTGGCTATGCTGCTATTAGTACTCGGGGTAGCTCGAAGAGAGCTAGCGGGAGGATGCGTCCATGAGCAGGGGAACCACACCCCTAGCTTGTAGCGTGTACGTCGCTTGTGTCCCGTCCCCCCCATCTGCTCTCCTCTGGCGAGGACTGGCCTTTCCTGCCCACGGAGAGGGGAAGGAGGAGAGAATCGGGTTAACTTTATCAGACGCCCAAGAGCCGTGAAAGAAAAAATTAGCCTAACAATGTTTCATTTACTGCGAGAGAAACGATTTGTTAGCCGGCAATTGTTTCTGAATATTATCAGAGTCTTTTTAATTGTGCTGGAACTGAAATTAGCAGAATTAGAATAAATTGCCTTCCCTTCTCCGGCAGCCTCTTTATTCACGCTTATTGTTGTCTGCTTTGTATAGATTATGGGCCCTTTGTTCTCCCGGTGTAAATAGACATGCCTGGAGTCAGAGAGTGGCTGAGGTCTGGAGAAATGCGCGGTGCGGTTTTATCCCCCTTCCCCTTTTTGGCGGGAGCCGCTTGCCATATTTGGAGGCCGGAGGTTCCAGGCCTGGTTAGGCTTGGAGGATGCGATGGTCTGTTCCCGGGGAAGCGGTTTGATTGTGTTTTGGTGTTTGATCTCTCTCTCTCTCTGCGCTGGAGAGCTCCTCACCACAGCAGCGTTCCCTTACGCGGCTCCGTCATTAGAAGCAGGCTTCTCTTCTTTAAGTGACTACAGTTTTATTTTTGAACCTGGCCGGTTCGGTCACTGCACAGACTGCTGTGGCCTCGGCGCACTGATTGACGTGCGGGGTAACTGGCTGGTCAAATCTGCAGTCGGCAAGTGATCTAATGGATGGATGACCTGCCAGGCAGTGCCTCCTGGGTATGGTGGGACTCACTCTGCTGCCCCTGCATACAATGGAAGTCCCCCTCTCGGCTGCATGGTGTGTGTCGGGGGGGGGTTTCAATCGCGCAGTGGCTTTCAACTTTTTTTCATTCGTGAACCCCCTTAAAAATTTCCAAATGGAGGTGCAGAACATAGAACGGCCAGAGTGGGTCAGACCAAAGGTCCATCTAGCCCAGTAGCCAATGCCAGGTGCTCCAGAGGGAAAGGGAAAGGGGTGTAGACCCCGTTGGAAATGTTAAACCTTGTCTGCGGACCCCAGGCTGAATACTACTGCACTAGCACATCCAAACCTCTCCATGTGGTCCCCAGGCTCCCGGGCCAGCTCTGCCGTGAGCTGGAAGAGACAGCATTCTGGGTAACAGTATGCAAATGAGTTGGCCAGCAGTCCTATTCTGGAATTCCTGTCTCCAGCGTTAGCAGCATTTGACTTGCCCTGAGTTAGACGTGCCTGTCGCAACCGCTCGACATGGCCGTGTCTGCTGCAAACCAGGTGGTTTTCGAGAGGAGGCCGACTAATCCCTGAGGGGTTGGTCCTGCTGGAGCTAGTCTGTGTGGCACAGCCACGTGGCTGCACAGTGGAACTGAAGTTAGAAACGCGACGCAACCCACGCTCCGATCCGGAGGCTGCAAGGGCAAAGCCTTCTCCAGTTCTGGGGTGAGCTCGGCGTACGTGAGACTCACTGAGGTATGTGCGTTCCGCGTCCCCTCTTGGTGCCCAATCAGCAGAGGATGGGAGTTTACCACCCTAGCTAGAAAGCTTGGCTTGTCACTTCCAGCTATAGCAGCTCACCCTCCTAGCGCTGGAGGCCTCTGCTTCAAGCCCCATTGTGTCTGCCAAGATGGCATCATTGCATAGACACATGGCCCAGCCATGTTAGACTCTGCTCCAAGGAATTCAGCCTGTCTTCGTTTATGATTGCACAGAAAATGAGGGCAGAGGATGTCCTTCGCACCTTGAGCATTGTTCTCCCTTGATTTGCCATGCCGTGGCTTAGCTGTCCGTCAAATGGGATGATGATAATCCAGAGGAATGTTTCAAACCTGAATTCACTGATGTCTGTAAAGGGCTTTAAGGTCCTCCGGAAGATGCTATGGAAAAACCCAATGTGTAGTAGCAGCTTCCAGAAGCAGGGGATGGATCACTCGATGATTACCTGTTCTGTTCATTCCCTCTGGGGCACCTGACATTGGCTACTGTCAGAAGACAGGATACTGGGCTAGATGGACCTTTGGTCTGACCCAGTATGGCTGTTCTTATGTGTTTGCAAACATTTCAGTATCGCCCCATGCAGCCTGTGGCCTTGCCAGTGAGATGAAGGCAGCCTCGCTCCAGAGTAAAGTGATGGGGAAAGCTTCCTTTAACCCCTGCCCTTCCCAACTTCCCAAGGGGCATGTCAAAATAATCCTTTCTCTCCTCTGCCTTCCGTCCCTCTCCCCATGAGCCCCAGACGCCAGCGTGTGAATCAGTCTGGCTGCTCCTATCCCTGCGGACATTGTGAAACAAGGGCTTTGTGAGTGCCGAGAGAAGCCTGTTCTGTTGTCACGGTCCGCCTGGTGCCCAGCTGCGGGAGTTCGTGCCGTCTCATGGGTGGCTCCTTGGGATCTCTGTGAAACAAGTGGAGAGGGCTTTGGCCCAGTTCCCTGCACGCCTTAACATGGCAAGAGACATCCTCGCCACTGGGCCCCGTGTTAGCAGTGTGAGACCAAAGCACTTGCCGGATGGGTGGGCAAACCACCCAGGTGAAGCCACTGTGCTCCTGGGACTTCTAACTCTGAGGGGCGGGGGGGGGGAAGGGACCCCTCTCCTTTCTGTCCCACCAGGTACAAACTAGAACACCCCCCTGCCCGAGATAACTGAGCTCCCTGCCTCCAGGAGCAAATAGGTTCAAACAAGCCGTTTGATTAGGAGTAGAAGCTAGAAGGAACTAAAAACAGCTCCTATCTAGTCATGGCCTCAGCCCCTCTTCTTGTCCTGCCTTACTGGTTTCTTTCAGACACCCCTCTTCCCCACCCCCCGCCTCCCCGCCCGGCTCTGAGCTGTCCAGATCGCTCTCTGCTGAGCAGGTCGCATGTTTGGAGAGCATCGTTTACAAGGCGCAGAGACATTTGTAGCCTTAATGTATTTCCTTCAACAACGTGTGTCTGCGGCGGCTGGCAGAGCTTATAGAAGTGACAATAAAACTGGCCTGGCTTTGTGTGGGCTGGCACAGGATGAGCCTGCTAGCCGGGCCGGGGGAGAAGAGCTCTGGAGGGGCTGGGGCTGAGCCATACCCGGGTCCCTTTGTTATGTCAGTGAAGGAAATGGCCTTCACCCTGGGTGCTACGATGCGAGTGCCCTGGCGACCCTCCCCTGGGCATTGTTCATTGCATATTGATCCCTTTCTGGGGGGCTGCTTGCAGACTCTGCCTACGTGCCAGTGCTCTGATCAGTGCTGGGGAAAACACTGGAGTCCGCCCTGGGAAGCGCTTCTCAGCTGTTGAATTCCTCTTGCACATAGAGCTGAGTGAATCAGAGCTGGTATAAACCCTGCTCCTCCTCCCCCAGAAAAAATCCACCCTAGCACTCAGTGTCTCTCCCCCCGCCATAGTAATGGACCGGTTCATGGGGAGGAACTGCTGCTAGTCTATCAGGACACCCTCAATGTTCTTTGCGATTGGAGTGTGTGGCTTTGAAATCAGTGTTCTTGCAGGTGAGGTTTTTGGAAGGACCCATTCCATCTGCCCAGGAGTGAGTGAGTGTGTGTGTGTGTGTGTGTGTGTGTGTGTGTGTGTGTGTGTGTGTGTGAGAGAGAGAGAGAGTATCTAACATCTGGAGTGCTGTGTGTCTCTGGAGCATCTTCCTTCTGCTCCTAGCAGGAAGGAGAGGACAAAGGAACATATCTCTTAGAAATTAGTATGTATCTGTCTGTCTGCTGCTTTCCCTGGAAGTGGAAGAGGTGGGAAACCTTGGGGAGGAAACACTTCTTGGGGGGGTGGCTCTCCAAGCCCTGATGAGAACAAGGCACTCTATCAGCCTTGTGCTGTGAAATGCCCCCCTGTGGACTATGGATGCTTCAGGGTTTGCAACAGGTGGCTTCCCATCTTCCCTCCCTAGTGAAGAAAGGGTGAGACTCTGCCTGATGGAAACTGCTAACCAGGCCTTTGTGCCGGGCGCCTGCCTGGACGTGTGGCCCGAGGGCGCTGCCTTCTCCTCACTTACCTGTCCGACTCCTCTTGTGTTTTGAAGGTTCCTTTGGGGAGATGGAGGAAGGCGACGACGCCCTGGCAGAGGAGACTAGCCAGGCTGAGAGAGAGGGTGCAGCATCAGCCCAAAACGGATCTGCAGAGTGTGATGCCTCAAGCCCTCCTGGCAGTGAAGGTAAGTCCTGCTCTGGTGGCTGGTGGCTTGTGGCTGTGGAGTTACTGCTCTGTTTGCTTGGGCTCTCGTGTAAAGCCGCATATGGTGAGAGAAGCTCCTGCCCAAGGGCATCAGTAGCCTTCTACTTAATGGGGGAGCAGGGGGCGATAAGGCAAGCAGCAGAAGTGCAAGCCCACCAGGTCGCCCCCTGGCCCGCGTGCCTCAACTCTGCTCCAGAGACGATACCCGGATTGCTTCTTCTCCAAGGCCTGTCCACTGCTTGGCCTCTAAGGCCCCCTTCGAAGACGCTAGTGAGTGTTGATTGGGATTATCCAGAGGGCCCCTGAGCGGGGGCTTACCAGGGCGGGGTGTTAGGCGAACCAGGTGGAGGCACTCACAGGGTTCCTGGCAGCTCTGTATTTGAGGAGCTGGGTTCCTCTTGGCTCTCCAGTGGTTGGATCGCTGCCTTTGTTGCAGGGCTGGCTCCCCTGGCCTTTAACGTGCCACAGACATGATGTGGGAAAGAGGAGCATTGTGGTCTCGGCGTGGGCTGCTCCTGGACCCGCTGTGGCTGAAGAGCGGCCAGTCTGGCCCCTCGCTGGGACTGTATCTGAGATCCCGCCTCCCCCGTCTATCGGGGTCTGGGGTGGGCTCTGCTCCAGGGGAGTGCAAGAGGTTGTGGTGCATCAAAGAGCAGGTTAACGTTTGGCTTAGTTGCTCGTGGGGGCTTTTCCATGCTCGGTCCTCCCCAAGGCCCCCTGCCCCAGGTGGGGAGCAGCTGTCGGGCGTGGGTAGCACCACTCTGTTACAAGACTGGCAGAATGATGCCATCACAACTGTCACCTGCAGATCCGAATCCATGCGAGCACCGTGCTCGGCCCATCCCTGACCTGCTCCCCTCCAGCTCTGCAGAAGGAGACGTCTCCCTGGTGTCGGGGGAGCTGCTGGCTAGGCCGGGGGCTCAGTGACCACCATCTCCCTCCGGGCCTCTGTCCCTGGAGGGTTCACAACTCCACACAAATGTGGCGTGTGTTCGGTTCCCTGTTTGGCGATTGGCCTGGGAGGAGCAACTTCCGTGGGGCCTGAGATCTGGCCAAAGGCACCCAGGCCTCCACCTCGAAATGCTTCCTAACCTCACCCTCCCGTCCGAAGGGGCCCTAGCACGGTAATTCTGGCTTTGGTCCAGCCGGTGCCCCTTTGCCCCAACTTGCACCAGTGCAGCCAGTGGAAGGAGGAGATGGGCTCTTCCTGTGGTCACTGTAGGGCTGTTTCTTGACCCGTCTCGCTCTGAGTGGCCCCTTTGCCTCCACCAGACTGCCAAGCAAACTGAGCTTGTATGGGGGAGGGTATTGGGAGCCAGAATCAGGCGCATGGAAACTTGAGGTGTGATACTGACATGGGGCTGACTGCTAATTGGTCTCCTGGCTGCATTTCAGCTCTTCTAACTGTCCCTGTGCAGTGATGTGAGGACAGCCTCCCCTAGAGCGCATGAGCCCAGCGTAGGGGTACGTCTCCAAGGAGGCGGGGGGGATGCAGGAGTGGGGGATCTGGCTAGTAAGTACAGGGCTCCATTGCATTAAATGCACCAGTGCAATCTGGTGACATTGGCTACCAAGTACAAAATGACCCCTAAAGTGGAACCAGCCTGCAGCCGCTAAGGATCGTGGGACAGGGTTGTGGATAGCTGGCTCTCTCCCCAGTGGAAATGTGCACATGCCATTGCACGGCCGTCATGGTGATGTCACTGGAGGAAGTTGCCCCGGTTAGGCATGGATCCAGTGGCGTGATGCTTGCTACCTTGTCTTTTGCTTCCTGTCCGAACAATCATGCAGCATCCCTGGCTGGCACGCAGCAATAATCTGCAGCCACACTGCACCCCAGCCTGGGAGGCGACTGCATTTCAGTGTCGGCATGAAGCGATCCTAGCTCTGGGGAGGGGGTGCGAAGTGTAATCAGTTAATGTTTGCAGTGCCCTTTGAGATCAATGGTGCCAGGGCAGGGCCAGGTGATAATAATCAATCCAGTCGTGCCCCGGTGTGAGGGGTACCTGAGTCTTAGATCTGATGCACATTTTGGAGAGGGTTAGTTTCTTTCCCGTGCCCGGAGCTGAAACACCCTCTCCTCCCGTGCGCGGTGCGGATCGTAGACCGCCCCCCCTTCCTGTGCCGGACCCCACCGGGTGGCTCTGGCAGTCAGATTCCGCAATCTCTCTGTGCCGGTGTTCTTTCCTTGCAGGAACCCACCCTCCGTCAAAGTCCGAGACCTGCCATGATAGCAAAGGTTTCCGGAGATCGATGCCACTGGAAGATTCTGGCCTCTGACTTGGCAGTCAATAAACTGGAGCACTTGCCCCCTAGATAAAGGGAAGGAAAACTCCCAGAGGGAGGAGGCCTTGAGCAAAGGGAGCAGAATGTTAATCTCCTGATAATCTTCCCCGATAAGGGGCAGCTAGCATGGTAGGAGCGCATGAGCTCCTCCAAGCCAGAGTCTTGTCCATGACCCTCTGTATCTCCCGCCCCGCCCTGTCCCCACTGACTGTGGCCATGGGTCATCTGCCAAGCGCGATGGTTGTTGAGGTGGTCCGGGGGTGGGGGGCGGCGTTGAAGGAGGCTCCTTTTGAGGAGAAGTGGTTTGTTGCTGGCAGACTTTGCTCCCCGCTGGGCTGGGCTGACAGAGGAAGCGAGTGGCTCTTTATCTGATTGGGGAGCTCAATGCAGTCCCGAGGTTGGGGGGTTAGGGAGCTGGAAACTCAGCCGGAGAGCTGCACCTGGCATTTGGCTGCTTTGATAAAAAGGTGATAGTGCAGATAACGCCGAGCAGCAATAACGGCCGCGAAAGCTTTCAGCGAGATGGATAAAAATCAATATGCCAGGCACTTTGATTTATAGCCAAAAATAATAGGACTTTTATACCCGGTGATTGATTTATTTGATGTTAATCATCCCGCTTATCACCTGTATTAATATCGCCAATGCCGGTGACGTCACCCAGGGGCGTTCTTTATGGCGCCTATCGATTTGGGCTTTGCAGTGGTTATCCGCCCTGGACGTGAAGACAAACATGCACTTTGGGCGCTAATCTGTCGCACTGTCATATGCAGATAGGCTTATCGGCACCATCTTTAACAGCAGTTAATGGAGAAAATAATTGTTATCAAGTTGCTATGTAGACGCCACAAATAGAGCCATGCCGGGAGCTGTATTTCAACAGGCTCCCTGACATGGGGCCCTTGGTGGGATGGAAAGGCAAGGAGGTTCCTTTCCACAGGTTCCCTCAGGCTACTGAACATTAATGAGAACTTCCAAGTCTATAGAGAAGGAGAAAGGGGTTTGTGTCTCCAGACGCTCCAGTGCTTGGTTTGCTCTCAGTCTCTGCTCTCTTTGCATGTGTCACGTGCCTGAATGCTCCTCTGGCGTGACTTGAAATTTATAAAAACCAGCACATCGGCCAATCCCCCTCTGTAGCAGAGTGAAGACTCACTGGCACAGCGCCTCCTGCTGGTCATCTTGGGAATTAGCTCTTGTCCGGCCCGGAGTGTCCTCTGCAGACCGGTGTCTCGCCTGCATTAGGGCTCAGTGTCCCTCCCGGGCCCCTCTACCTCAGGGTTCTGCCCTCCGCAGTACCCCTACTCTGGGTTTCCCCACCCCGGGGAACCCCCAATCCTCTGTCCCCACCTTGCCTCAGTGGCTACTGCCAATCATGATCTAGCCCCCGTTCTCTGGGGCAGACTGCAGCCATAATGATCACTCATCACTGGACCAGCTCTGCCTATCCCCAGGCTACACCTCTGCAGCCCCAGTACCTGCTTTGGGCCTTCTCCAAGGCTCCCCAGCTCCTCCTGACTTTCCCCAGCACTGCTCTGTTTCCGGTACCCTGCTCCCAGGCCGCCAGGTCCTCCTCTCTCCACAGCTAGAGAGAGAGTCTGACCCAGCTCCTCCATGAGCCCTTTTAACAGGGCCAGGTACGCCTGATTGGGGCGTGGCCCCAGCTGTGGCTGCTTCCCTTTCCTCTCAGGAGCGGGGTAACTGCCCCGCTACACTCTCCGTTAGCTGAAGGCCTTGCTCCCACCCGGTTAATGTTGTGCGATATCCCTCTGCTTGGGGCTGATGACTGGAGACCGAGGGTCAGGTGTTGGCCCCGTGCCATTGCACAGTTGCATTAGTGGGCAGTCTCTTGCTGGTTGCACGTGTGCAGCTGATCACCATTCCCGGAGCATGTTTTGCTGATACAATTCTAAAAATCTGCCCCGAGTTGCTCTTAAATCTACAAATGCCAACTCTTCCCACCCTACTGCTCTCACCCCCATCGCCACGCGCAGCCCTTCTCACTTTCTCCCATGTGGGCAATGCTCTTCTCTGGATCTATGGTGAAGTTCCCTTGCCTGCGTGGATAATACGAGTCCATTCCAGGTCCTTTCCCGTTCGATCGGCCAGTGCACCTCAGTTGCCCAATCCCCCTTGTTACTCTAATCCTATCTCCTAGGCCCCCGCTCACCACACCGCTTTGCCAGTACTCCTCTGACCTGGGTCCAGCTCTCCGTTGTGTTCTAGTCGTAAGGCCCCATTTCGCTTGCCCCATACACACGCATGCTGCTACGTCAGTGGATGCTGCCCTGGCAGGACTCTCCCAGTACACCTGAGTCTTGACCTGGGGCACGTCCGCTGTTTAGGTGGTTGGCTGTGCCCGCAGCAAGAACTACCAGCCCCATCAATTTGCACAACAGTGGGGTTGTGTATGGACTAATACCTGCTTGAGAAGGGTGTCAAGGTGGCTGCTGTTCATTTGTTCACAGCTAGGAACCCAGGAGTCCTGGATGGAAAGGCTCCCTCCTGCTCGCTTGCACTGGGAATGCCTGCAGGGTAGGCAGGAAGGATTGGGGTTCCTGGCTTGGCATTTTATTAGTATTGGCGGTATCTTAATGTCTAGGGGAGCCCCATGGCTTAGGTGCCTTACAAACACAGAAGAAAAAGACAGTCCCTGACCAAGCAGCTGCCAATCGAAGTACAAGGCAAGGGGCAACCGATGGAGACGGACCAATGGGGGAGCAGGAGGAGGCCAGAATGACAGGCTGTGGTCTCAGCACACCAGCTGCCTTGGTTAGTTGTCAAGCTTTTTGTAGGCTTCGCTGCAGAGAGCCGAGGCTTGCGGAGGGATTTGAAGGGAGAGGATGAGGTGGCTTTGCAAGTGTTTACAGGAAGCTCTCCCCAAGCGCGGAGAGCAGCCTGGGAGAAAGAACGGAGGGGCTTGTTTGAGAAGGTAGCCACTGGGCAATGGAGGCTGGTGTCGTGGGCTGATGGGGAAGTGAACGAGAGATGAGTAGGGTGGGGAAAGACCTGCAAACAGGCCGTGGAGCTCTACTCCGTGAAGAACATCCTAGGGCATTGCTTGCTGTTGTGTCCCATTTGTGGTGGCCCTTTTCCGGTGGGTTTTTGGGCTGGCTAAGGACGGTGGGACGTTGTGTCTGACGTTCCCCTTGAGCTTGTGCGACGCGGTAACAGGCCGTTTCTTCCATTCCAGAAGCAGAGTCCAAAGAAGCCTTGGAAAGTCCGAAGGAGTCCAAAAAGCAGGAGCCTGGAGAAAACCCGCAGGAGCCGGACCCATGGAATGGGCCAGGTAAATCCTCCCCGTCCCCAGAACGTGTCCTCTGCCCCATCCTGCACCCTGCAGGAGAGAGGGCTCAGCAGCGTGGGTCTCCACGGTTTCGTTTCCGTGCTGTCCCCGCTGAGAAGCATGGCTTACGCTGTCTTCCAGCTGAAAAATGCCATGGCTGGACCTGGCATGGAGGCAGAGGCCATCCTGGCTTCCGGGTTTGATGGCTTTGACTTTTCTCTCTTGCTGCTCATTGTCTCTGGGCTCGTCCTTGGTTGGCCGGTCATGTATGACCAGGCAGGTATGAATGTCTTGAATGTCAGTGTCTTCCCGGGCCATTTGCCTTTCAAAGGGCTCCATGGAGGCGGCTGGGAGCAGCTTGGCTGGCCAGTGACCTTCTGAGAAGAATGGGCGCCAATGTCTCAGGGGGTCTGTTCACACAGTGACACTGGGGTGATAGCTGGAGGGGGTGGGGAAGCAGGTGAGCAGTCTCCTGAAGTCAACAAAGAGACCTGAATAATGTTACACCGGGAGGAAACCCCACCTTCCATCCCCCCGACACAAACAGATTTAGTAGTGAGTGAGGCAAGTTACAAACTACTTGAACGTGTGGCCCAAGAAATGTAGGCGTTGAGAGAAATACAGCGTCAATGGTGTATTTGCCATTGTAGGCAGCAGAGACTCAGGATCCGAGCACCACCAAACTTCCTGCATCTGAAGGACGGGAGAGGGTTGGACTCTGAATCCCAGATCCGAATGCTACATTTGTCCCCCACATATTCCTAAATTCCCAGGCCAGAAGGGACCACTATGATCATGTAGTCCGCTCTCCTGCAGAACGCAGGCCAGAGAACAAAGGAAGCGCAGACGGTGGCCGAAGCCTGGGATTGAAACAGGAGCTGCATTCGCTCCCCTGTTCTGTACCTTCAACTCCTCTGTGGTGTGGCTTGCAGGCTTTGTTGCCTCCAGCCTCAAAACCGGTGCCCTTGCTCCTAAAAGAGGCCCAGAGCAGGGTAACAAAGGAGATTGGGGGCTGGTAGGACTTGTGTGTGATTGAATATTACAAACCTCAGGAGTTAGCCAGGAGAAAGGAAGGCGCTGGAGGAGACGCAGGTCCTGGCCCTTAACAGAATAGTATGGGGTCGTTCGATGACATGGTGAAGGACAGTATATTTACCACTAATAGGACTAGATGTAAACTGCAGCCAACCTGTGGAACTCACTGTTGCAGGAGAGCAGAGTCACATACTGTTGCAGGAGAGCAGGGACCAGTACTGCAGCTGGATTTCTTTTAAAAGGGCTTGAATAACTTTTAATTGTTTATTATTTGTATTAACGTAGTGCCTGGGTTATAACTGCATGCTAATATCACGCTGAAGATGCTTGGATCTCCATTCTTCGGGGGAGAGCTAGGTAGCATGTGGTGTCAGGAAGGAGGAGTTATCGATATACAGCATTGCACGCGTGGTAAGGTGATCCAGGGATAACGTTTTTCCCTTCCTCTGGAAAAAACCATCCGGCGCTGACCGCTACGTGATTGCATTTGCAATACCAGCTCTGGCCATTGGTCTATGTTCCTACACAGTCACAGTGGGGCTTTGATAGCATCATGGCAACCACAAGAAGAGAGCTAGAGTGGTTAGTGATGTTATCAAAACCCCAAGAAGTGTCTAGAGCCGTATATCGCCGTCTTCCTGTCTTGTCATCTCTGTGTTTTGAGTCTGAACGTCTTTGCGTGAAGGCTGCCAGACAGTACAGTGCTGTGCACGCTATCTGGGCCCTTGGTGGACCTATCGCTGTGGTATCTAGAAACCAAAAGGAAGACAGTCTTTTCCCAAGGAGCTTATAGTCTTGTCTTGGTAACATTTGGCCATAGTGCCTAGGTGGAAGGTTCACCCCCCACCCCCAATCTGGGCAAGGATCGCTGTAGACCTGAAACGTTAACAGACGTGCAGTGTGTGTGGATATCCTCCTTGCGACCGAGAGGTGTGTCTTTGCATGGACCAAGGCCGGGGGAAAGACCGAGGTGAAAGTGGGTGGGGGTGGTGTTCATCCATTGAAGGAGATGGTCCGTGTGTTACCATGTTGTGAGTTCATATCCTACCATTGAGCTGTCCTCTTTGTAGGTCAGTTTAGGTCTCCCTTGTACTCCCCGTGCGTCTGGGCACCACCGGCAGTGGTATCACACTCCTCTCTAGCAGAGCTGGGTGGGGTGGGGGGGGGGACCGCTGCAGAAAGAGAGACGTTAGGGTTGGGTTTTTAAACAAGGAGAACTGGGTTTCCCTCCCCTCTCGGCTCCAGCCCTCGTTGCATGCTGGGAAGGCGTGACCTTGAGGCTCGATTGCTATCGGTTTGACTTTGGATCCCTGGCCCTCTGGGGAGAAGGGCCCGTGAATCCCTTGGCTCTGTGGCTCTGCCCGCGGGTGCCTTATTAATTGGGCCCTTCCTCCCTTCCCTAAGTGCCACCCATGGCAAAGACCGGCTGCTGAAGGAATGGCCTCCGGCCCTGGCTCAGGGCTGCCTGGCTAAGGCGGGGGCCTGTCGGAGAGATTGGAGATTGTCCCGGCTCTGCTATCGAAGCAGCATGGGAAACGCCGAGTGCCAAGGCACATGTGCAGCTCCCATGACCCCGTCGCCAGCGGCTTTGCCTCATCTGGTGAAATACCCACTGGCGACAGGCCCCGTGACACTGAGCAGGCCCCATGCCAGGGCTAGCCCTGCCCATCCCCTCCCAGGGGGCAATCGCTGACCAGGAGTGTGAGTGGGGTGTGGAGGGGCTGTGGCAAGAGTGGGGATCAGTCCTGCCGCCTTCCCTCTGGGGCCGTGCCCACTGGGGATGGGAAGGGCCTGGCAGAGCGCTGGGCCCGTCCCTTGGCTGGGGCAGGAGAGTTAACCAGCCTCTTCCCCAGCATGAATCTCTCTGCTGTTTGCTGCTGATACTGTCAGTGGTCCCCTCCCTCCCCCCTTCCCCCGTTTACACTCATCAAGGAAGGGAAATGTGCTCCAGTTGATATCCCGGGCCCTTCCTGGATGCGTTGGCAGGAAGTATCTGTGCGGCTTCCACCTCGCCAATCTCCTCTTTATCTGCTCCCGCCCACCCCGGCCCTTTGCCCTAGTGACCATGGAGGGAGGCGGAGGGGAGGTGACGTGATGTGTTCTTTCTCTCCGACCTCTCATCCTCATTAGCCTAATTGCTAATAAGCAGCTTCAGCCCAGGCAGTTCTGCCTCTTCCTTTTGCAGCACTGCTTTCCAGCCAGGCAGCTTCCCCGCTTCCTAGCCCCATAGTCAGAGCTCTCCTCTGGCTCGCTGCTCGCCCGGTGGAATGAACTGGGGGCAGGTCAAGAGGGTGGGGGTGGAGCAGCATGATCAGGACCCCTCCAAGCTTGGGAATAAAAAGCGAGATATTCCTGCTCCCCCCACATCCCAGCAGTGCCAGGGAGATAATTTAAGGGGTTGGATACTTCATTTAATTGGGTTATTGTCATAGTATTTTCCATAATCCCTTAAGTCACTTCGTCTCACTGCTCCGCACCCCTTAGGAAGCGGGGAGGTCAAATCTCCTGGATAAGTTTCCTCCACAACATGCCACGGGCAAGCTGGTAGGGTTACCCGCGAGTGCCAGCCTGGGAATGCTGTTTTGCGACGAGGTTGCTGGCTGGTGCTGAGCCGCTCACCTTGGGTTTGTTTTTGTAGGGTTGCTTATGAGTCCTGAGCAGAGTGCCCTGGCTTGTTGGCAGAATTGGGGGCTCAGAGCTGTGCGTGCACGCGCACCCTTGCGGTTAGCGGCTAGAGCGCTCGTTACTTGTATGCTGGGAGGGGAACGATCCACAGTGTGATGGGGCTGCCTGGACTGGCACGGGACGGACTGAACGACCCAGGAAATCCCGTCTAGTTCTGCGTCCTTAATTACGCTGCGTACAAACTGAGCGTTCCACGCTTGGCCCCGGCATCCCTGCCTCTGTCACTGTCCAGCTGCCTGAGAGGCCGAAGCATCAGTGAAATAGAACAGGCTCTGCGTGTCGGCTTTCAGTCGGCTGAAGGTGTGCGGGGAAAGTTGCGCCGCTTTTTCGTCTCCCTCCCCCGCCCTCGTCAGAGTGAGTTATTTGCATTCTTTATGTAAAAGAGATTTTATTATCGCCTTCTCCCAGCCCATCTCTATTCTGGTAATTGGAGTGATATTAATTTCTGTGTGGCTGGGAGTTGATGGCAGTCCGGCGATGCTGGAGCGATAGGGTGTTCCTTTCGCGCTAACCGCCGCGATAGGCCGTCTATCAGCCTCCGTGCAGGCACTGCACTTATCAGGAATAGAACTGGCAAAAAGGGAAACTTTGAGCAGCCTGAATTTTCTTTTTATCTGGCAGGATCCGCCATATGTCAGCAATGGCAGCTGTGAAGATGCAGTGTGGCGTGGGGGCGGGAGCAGCTCTGCTCCTAGACGCCTTTCTTTGTGCCTCTCTGGATCTCGCTTCTAATCTGCTCCGCGGGAACTTCCTTTGGGGATTGTGGGGCTTGGCAGAGGAGGGGATAGGTGTCTCTCTGTGTTGCCTCTTTCGCCAGGGTGAGCTGCACCGGGGCACTTGCTGTAGCAGCATCACTTCCCCTCTGGGATCCTCTTGAAGGAGGGAGGCAAAGAAGCTAGGTAGCTCGCCATCATGCCCCACTTGCTGATCTTTCAGCCACCTCTCAGTGACAGAGGAGACGCTGCCTGCGATGCTAAGTCCTGGGGGCGGCCAGCGTATGAATTTATTCTGAAGGAGGCTGTGTAACGGAATGACTCCCTTAAAGGAGATGCTGTCGGGTGACTCCACATTGCTGAATGCGACCGAGCTTCGCTCGGGAAGCCCCCGAAGAACCAATCTATTTCCAGGATTGTTTTAAACATACCAGTTCATGGCTTGTGTAACTTGGGGGGTTGGAAAGCAACACGTTTTTGTAGGGCCTACAGAAGTGGCTTCCACTTTGCTTTGGGCACAAGCGGCTGGCTAACGAGGCATCCACGTTTTAAGCGGTGGCCCCCTTGTGTAGGATCATGGAATCCTGCTGAGATGGGCCCCTGAGTGAGGAAAAGGGCTTGTGCTATGCCGCGGACTGCCTGGTTATTGGCCACTGATGTGGAGAAGAGATGGCTTGGCCCTGCTGCGACCTTGTTGGGAGTGTCTCAACTCCACCCCTTAGGCTGGCTAGACCTTGTTGCCTCCATGCATGGGCAGAACGCCCCATCTGCCTGAGAGTGTTTTTCCTTCCACTCCTGTTGGCTTAGCAGACCGGGGCCTCCTGCACACATGGCCACCAGGTTACAGCTCCATCCTCTCCCCTCTAACATGCAACAAGGGCTTCTTGAGCAAAGACGGGCTGCAAGCCTACATGGAAAGGGCCTATTTGTAGCTGGCCCCGCCATCTGCATGGGCAGCTAATGGCACCTGTCAACCTGGCCACACACCCATTCTGCAGGGGCCAGTCTTGCTAGAGATGCAAAGGTTTGGACCCCCACTTACTTGACTGGCACATGCCAAAGGGGGGCATGGTCCTGCTCAACTCGTGTGTGTGTGTAACTTTGGCTGCAGAGTTGGGATCTGAACTCCCAGCATGCAGGGCAGATCAGATCTTTAGGTTGAACACTTACCTGCATGCCCTCTCTTCCCCCCCCCCCCATTTCTGTGTAAAGTTTGCCCCTCATTAGGAATTTACAACTGCCAAGGCAATATGTAGACTCCTGAAGACATAATCAGCATCCCCATCCCCTAGCATTTAAAAGAGATCCCCATAAAATCATGAGATGGGCTAAAATCAAGATTAGTTTTTAAAAGGGGGATTCCTTTGATCTCCCTTCTGATTTTTGGTCCTTTTGGGGTGCTCTTGAGGGACATTTTCAAGCTTTTCTATGAAACCATGAGACTTGGAAACTTGCCCTGTCTTTTAAATGAAAGCTGGGCTTGCCAGAGACATAGGAGTGGAAGGGACCTCCTGGGCCATGAAGTCCAGTCCCTGCTATCTCAGATGATCCTGTTCATAAACTTACCAAACTCCATCATCAAGCCAGGGGGGTTGTTTGGGAGGCTGTGCCAGAACCTCACTCCTCTGATGGTTAGAAGCCTTCTAATCCCCTGCCTAAATTTATTCATGGCCAGTTTATCCCCATTTGTTCTTGTGCCAACATTGTCCTTTATCTTCCGGGGTTGTTCCCCTCCCTAGTGTTTATCCCCTGCTGTATTTATAGAGCGCAATCTGATCTCGCTGGGCTAAATAAGCTAAGCTCTCTTAGCGTACGTCTAGGCCACAAAAAAACACCTGCAGCAAATGAGTCTCCAAGCCCAGGTCTACAGACTCAGGCTTGCACTAGAGCAGTGGTTCCCAAACTAGGGCCGCCGCTCATTCAGGGAAAGCCCCTGGCGGGCTGGGCCAGTTTGTTTACCTGCCACATCCACAGGTCCGGCCGATTGCGGCTCCCACTGGCCGCGGTTCGCTGCTCCAGGCCAATGGGGGCTGCAGGAAGGGCGGCCAGCACCTCCCTAAGCCCACGTTGCTTCCCACAGCCCCCATTGGCCTGCAGCGGCGAACCACGGCCAGATGGTAGCCGTGGTCGGCCGAACCTGCAGACGCGGCAGGTAAACAAACAGGCCCGGGCTACCAGGGGCTTTCCCTGAATGAGCGGCGACCCTAGTTTGAGAACCACTGGACTAGAGCATGAAAAATAGCTGGGTCAGTATTCCTGCTTCGGCTCTGAAACCCGACGAGAGGGGTGGATCTCAGAGCCCAAGCGGGAACATCTATCCAGCTATTTTTAGCGCCATAGCACGAGCCCCGCAAACCCAAGTCTGTAGACCTGGGCTCTGAGACTCGCTGCTGCAGGGTGTTTTTGCAGTGTAGACGTACCCAAAGTCTCCTCCCATAAGGTCGGCTCTCCATTCCCCTGGTCACCCTAGCAGCCCTTCTCTGCACCTGCTCCAGTTTGTGTTCCCCTTTCCTGAACGAGGCTGGCCGGATTAGTACACGTTTCCCACATGAGGGATGGATTTCAAGCCCTGGCTCCCGGAGAGAAGTAAAACCCTAAATATCACAAGACTTAGCAATAGAATCGCGAGAGTGGGCAACTCTGTGCTCCAAGCCTCAGAAGGGTGGATTTTGCCCCGTTCAAGGGTCCCGGAGATTCCAATGCATTGGATCACTTAGTTTGAAAGCATTTCAAACACCCAGCATGCTACCCCCTGCTGGTGTTTATCTCTTTGCTCCACACCTGAAGCCAGACTGGTCAGTTTCACTTCCTGGTTCTAGTGCACTAGCACAACTGTTTCCAGCCCTGCAGGGGTTAAGCTCGCTAGTGTCCCTTTAGCGTCTCCCCTTCCCCCTCTGCCACCTGCTCATCTGGCTCCATTTTTGTTTGTCTATGAAGCGGAGCAGCTGAGGGGAAGCCTGGGACCTGACCCGGTGGAGCTGCCTCTGAAATCTATAGAAGTTCCCCATTGAGACCTCACAGGATCAGGCCCATCTATCCCCGTCCGCACGTGACCCGACAGGTTCGTTGATGCAGGGCCCATACCTTGGACTCAGATGGGCATGCTCCATATGGTCAGTTTCTTATGACTCTAGGGACTTGGGGCTCATCCATGAGCCTAGATCTTCCCTTGTTCTTCATTCCTCTGTGTCTAGGCAGTGCCCCTCTCCCGTGTCCCCTTTTGGATTTCTCCCATTCTGCGCCTCCAGTCTCCTTTCTGGTGTGCCCCCCGCTGTTTAATTTCTCTAACCCAGTAGCAAGTTGGATACCCCCCCTCCCATCCATCCACTTCCCCTGGGCTGATGGAGCGCCCAGTGCTGGTCTGTAGAGTTCCCTGTGCGTTAGGGGGACCCCTTCACATGTCTCCGTGATAATCTCTCGCACGGGCTGTGTGACGTGCCGACTGAATGTGAAAGGCAGGGGAGAAGGAATATTTTTATCTTTGAAATGACCTTGTTCGCTGGAGGTGGCTGGCTGCTTAAAATTCTGATATGCAAATAGCTGATAGCTATAATCTATAATCCTCGACTTGGGAGCGTTTACAGAGGTACTGTGCCGTTTAATTTTCCTCCTGTTTTGTAGGCTGGTTCTTGTGCTGACCCCAGTGCTACCTACTCAAGTCCTGACTGGCCAGCCAGTTTGTTGCCCATTTCAAAAAGAGACCCTCCTCCTTCATGGTAGGAGGATTCTGTTAAGAGGAGGGGGGCAGGAAAGTCGCTCCTACCCGGGATGGGCAAGTGCCTTCACAAATTGCTGCCTTTGATCGCTAAGGCTTAGTCTCTAGTCTGACTTCGCTCCTTGTTAAAAATAGCTTCTAGCCAATCCCGGGAGAGAATAAGGTGCATGGGTCTGTTTTATGCTGATTTCAGATTCAGTAGCCCCCTTCCAAAGGATCAGATGCTCTCACCCTTCCTTTCCCTTCTTTCCTACCCTGGTCCTCTGCGGCACCATGCCCAAGACTGCCCCCTTGCAGAGGCTGTTTTTTTAATTCCTTAATATCCCAGAAGGAGGCACCATTCAGAGATTTGAGGTGCTGGAGACACAACCCCCCTCTCTTCGGCTTTATCTGAGTTGTGCATGTATATTTCACCATGTACGCAGAGGTTGGGGTTCCACGGGGGCTCGGCCAGCGGTTCAGGGATGGAGATGCAGTCCTCATGCATCCATAGCTGTAGCTAGATGCTAATCCAGACACTGCATCCAGTTGGCCGGAACGTGAAACCCTTCTAGTTCTGGGCGATGCATAGATTCATAGACTCTAGGACTGGAAGGGACCTCCAGAGGTCATCGAGTCCATCCCCTGCCCTCATGGCAGGACCAAATACTCTAGACCATCCCTGATAGACATTTATCTAACCTAGATCCGGTGCACTAATGATCAGACCCCAGGATAGGCCAGACTGTGAGCATTTCATCCCTTTCCTGGGTCCGTGAGCACGTACTATAATATTATGGAGCACCATTGGTGACTCCATCATCAGCGGTGTAGCTGGTTTTAGACCTCCATTCTCACTGCATCCAGCTTCCTTAAATCTTTGACTGTTTGTGGTTGGCTAAGAATAGTGCACACAGGTACTCATCGCTAACACACCCAGCTTTTGTTACCCAGTCCTCTCCCGGCGTCTAGTCTTTTCATCGCCACCTGTCATCTTTTGTCTTCCAATCTCTTCTCTCTTTGGGGCTGGAGCTGCCACTTACTGTGGGGGAGTTTTTTCACTGAGTCTCGTCCCCTCCCCCTAACATCTGGTTAAGCTGGGTTGTAATCTAATCTGAATTAGATCCTTGTCAGAAATAGCATTGTTCTGCCACAGAGCGCGGGTAACCAATGATATCAGTTACTTTAGTCTAAAAAACGAAGGCAATTCCTAGACCAAACCCTTCAAGATAGGTGTAAATTCACATCCTTGATTGCAACGAAAAGCCTCCCTGGCAAATTGCTAGTAATTGCAAGGCATTCGTGGTTTTTAAGTTGCCACAAACAGCCTTACTCTGACTCTGTAACGCCCTCTGCCTCCTCCACCCTGTGTACAGCAGTTGTAATAGCCCCAGATGACCTTCCCCTTCGCCTTTTGATGTAGACTGGGTACCACAAGAGACGAATTACCCAATTCCCTTCCTGCAAGGATTCAGAAACTCCACTGTGAGGTTGCTTCTAGAACCAAACCTCCAGGTACCTTTCGCAGGGGAAGTGGGTGAGAGTTAAGGTTGTTTATGGAACTGTAGCTATGAATTTATTTGGCTGTCGATTTGGTTCTCCGACGTTTGGCTGGGATTCTGGTCTCTCCAAACCGTTCCGATAGCCTCTTTCTGTAGCCGGCGTGCTTCTGCACAGCCGCAGCATGGGAGTTCTTAGCTAAGTAACTTGTCTGGGAATTGCTGGTGCATCTGGGGGAAAACAATCCGAGCATCTGCTTCAGGCATCAAGGTTGGGGAGAACTAATCAGTTCTTCCCCTCATGCATCACCAGGCTAAGCTCTTCATTGGCAATCTTCTGTAAGCCAGGCTAGCTCAGTGTTGGAGGATGGTAGATTTACGGTAGCAATGGCTCTGCAATGGCCCATTCAGGTCTGGTCGGTATCGACTGAACTAAAGACTGCCAAGCCATAATAGTGATTTAGGGACGGTGAGTGTCTCGGTGATTGCAAGGGCTCTAGAATTAGCCTGAAGAGCGGAGAGACGGCCGCGTACGATCCCTCGCTGCACTGGCGCTTGGCTAAAAGGATGCTGTTGCCATAAGTCATATTGGGAAACCCCAGATTCCTGCTGGAGTTACTGAAATTGCTTTAGACCACACTGATTAAACTGCACAGGCAAAGCATTGCACACAGCCGTGCAATGGAAGTGTGTACATGGAGTTACCAGAGATGCACATGCAGCCTGGGTAACTGCATGTCCAAATGGCGAGGGAGCTACCTAATGGGCTCTTTGCCCACCTGGGGTACTCGCCCTGTCTACCCGGTCCCGGGAGCTGCTATTTGCACATGCAAATGCGTTCACTTTTGAAACCCTTAATCGCTCAAAATCCTTCCACGTTTAACTTGTGCTTGCAAACGTTTTCTTTTTCAAAATGTTTGCAGGGCGCTCGGCTTGGACAGTGAAACTAAGCTCCTCGCTGCTTGTGCCCTAGTGTGATGGGGATGACGTTCCCTGCCCCCCCACACCCTCTCCCCTCCACTAGCCCCACATTATTTTCAGTTCCACTTTTAAAATCTCAAATGCACTATTTATTTAGGGGCGGGGTTTACAAACCTTCCCCCCCCCTTTTTTTTTTAAATGCTCTAAATCTGAGTCTTAAATAGTTTGGTAGTGTTCCTTTAAGGGAGGGGGAATTTAGTTCCTCCCAAGGCAGGCCTCTGCTTGCTCCTTAGCCCCCCTGCCCCCATGGCAAGCTCTTTCAGCTGGGTGGTGAGTAATCTGAAAGGCAAGCTGGCCCCTCTTGGGGGGAGGGGGGGCACTGGGGAAGTGTGTCCAGCCGTGCAGATGAGAAATAGGGGAGGGACATCTAAGCGTGCTAATGTCCCAGGTCACTGTCTCCCAGGTGTTGAGTGGGATCGTCCCTTAGCCCAGACTCTAGCTCGACGTCTCTCCAACAGCTGGACAGCAGAGGCCTCTGGGAAGTGGAACCATATTGATTGATGTTCTGCCATCTTCACTGGCTTCCTGAGTTTTGTGCGCTCTTCCCTGTCTCCTTTGCTCCTTCCCCAGGCGTGGCTGGGAGGAGAGGCCGGGACAGGCTCCTTCTGCCCTCTCAGCTGCAGAGGGGCCGGGCAGCAGCTAGGAGGGAATCTTCCTGGTCCAGCCCCCAGCAGAGCATCTTCTGGCTTGAGAGATGGCTGGAGAGTGGGATGAGGGTGGAGATCGGCATCTGGTTGGGGCCCACATGGAGCAGGCAGGGGGGTGGGAGAAGAAGGGGGAGCCAGTTGCCATAAGCCTGAGGTCTCTCCCATGAAAGCCATGGCACACCCCCTTTCTCTGCACTGCCTGGCATGTCCTCGCGGCCGCCTGCTGCTGCGGTGACTCTGAGCCCGGCACGGGAGCCATTCATGCGAGGCTATTACGGGACCGTCTCCCATGCAGGGCCGATCGATATGCCATCCTTCCACTGAATAATGGGCGCGCTTTGCAGCTAGATCAAGCTACCTGCCCGTTCACATGCGCCCCTTCGTCACGGCAGCCGCTCGGCCCCCACAACTACCAATCAGCCCTGTAAAAAGGGAGAAGTAATTGAAAACCTCAACCTCTCCTCCCCCGCCAAGCTGTAACTCTGCACTTTATGGGCTCTTGTCTTTCAGGTTGGTCCCCATCAGAGATTTAGGTATATCAGCAGCCTTTGGGCCTTTTAACCGCTGGTTTGTTTGTTTGGTTTTATTTGCCTTTGTCCCCGGGTGCGCAGTAAAGATTGTTCACTGTTCGTTTATAGAGAGGTGGAGTGGCACATTCCCCAGTGCAGCTGCCTTGAGAGTCCATCAGCTGGGAGCCAGACGGGGCGGCTCGTTTCCGGGTGCCAGAATTTATTTGGTTGACCTGGAATTAGCAGGTCGGTGTGAGAACCTTCAGGCAGAAGGTTGGAAATGTAGCCACTTCTGGGGTGGAATGCGGGAGCAATTTGAAAGTGCACAGCGACGCCATGGAGCAGCGCAGGGCAGGAAGTGAAGGAGAAGATCGTATCACACTGGACGCGCCAGCAGACAGAGTGGGGTTGGGGTGGGAAAGCAGGGTCTGTGAAAACTGTCACAATGGTAGGTAGTTATTTGTGGCTTAGTTCTACATCTCACGTGGAAGCAAGCCCCTACCACGCTGCGGTACTCCGCTTGCCAAGCTCGGGTCTTTAGATCAGCATGGACCAGAGCGGGCTGCCCCCCACCCCCACTGAATCAGAGAAGTTTCCTTCATCTCTTTGAAAGGCTCCCAGTGACCCAGCCCAAGCCTGGTTAGCTTCTGTTCTCAGGCTAATCCCATCCGGATGATTAGAGGAGGGTCTGTCCTTCGCAGTGCCAGCTTCTTGGCTGGGTAGGGAGCTAGTCCCGAGAGCCATCCCATTTCTGTGCCCGCCGGAAGCCCGCGTCTCTTGCCATCTGCCCACAGACTCAGGTGGCGTGGAGCATGGTGGTGTCTGCCCCTCCTCGGGGGGGTAGGCAGTAGAAATCCCCCCTGGGCTGGGATATTCTGACGTCTCCAAGCAGCCCCAAAGCTGGTGGGGTCCAGTGGCAGGGGATGCCGGCTGCTCCCAGAAGAAGGGGGTTTGACTCCGTGTAGCCCAGGGGCTCTCAAACCACAGGTCTGAATGGCAGCTACTAGCCCGGAGAGGCTAGCCCGGGCCCAGCTTGTGCTGCGTCGACGTCCCATCTGAAGCTGGGACAAGGCTAGCGCCATGGGGCTGAGGGAGGGGCACAAGCCGGGGAGGCGCCCAGCTCGCTCTGCGAAGGGCAGCCCTTGGCTGGCGGGTAGCTGCTGTGGGCGGTGACCGGCCTAGAGCCCGTGATCCTGAGCAGTCTCGCTGGAGCACTTGAACCGTAAAGCCCCCTGCCCCTGTAGTGTCCTGACTTCTCCTGCTGCCTTCCCTTTCCTATCGCTGCGGACTGAGTCTCGTCCACCCCCTCACTGGATTCATTCCTGCAGCCCTGAGCCCAGCCCCACGCAATACCAATCCCTCAGCCCTGCTACGTCACCTCTTTATCACAGCATCGCCAAGCCCTTGCCAGGCGCGTCCGAGCCTCACCCCACCAACCAGGGCATAATATCCTCCCATTGCAGGGCCGGTAAATAAAATGAATCAACAGGTGGTGACTTGGTCAGCATCAGGGAGCAGGTGGGAACCGTTGCTAGGAATGGAACCCAGGAGTCCTGCCTGACAGCCCCCTGCTCTAACCACTGAACCCCACTGCCGTCAGCACAGAGCAGTGGAATTGTGTGTGGTTTGAGGGGAGGGGGGGGGGGGATAGCCATGTTCCCATTTATAGAACCCCTAAACGTGGGAAGCTCTGACCCCTCCCGCCCAATGAAGCTTCCCAGTTTCCTATAAGCACCCTGGTCCTTCGCTGTGTGTGGAGGGTGGGGTCACTTGTCACTAATTAAAACTGCAAACTCTTCCCCCCCACCCCTTTTTCTCCACTCTCTTGTTCAGTTGTGTTTATCTGCACTGTGACTCCTGTCTGTATAATCTCTCTCAGCCTGGAGTCTGTGTGCAAACCTCAAGGTTTATTATCGAGCCAAGCAGGGCCCGGGGAGGCGGGACGGCCTGTGCTGACGGACAGGGCCGGGAGAGATCCTCCCGATTAGAGTGTGAGTGTGTGTGTGTGTGTGTTTTCCCTTCCCTTTGGTATGTGTGGGTGGGAAAAATTATTCCAGCTATTTTCCTTTATCGCTTTGAGCTGAGTTTAACACCAACTTGTTCTATTTGTTTTAGATTAACTGGCTTTGGGGGCGGGGGGAGGCAGCACCTGATCATCTGGAACTCGCCTGGATCCAACAAGCACATGGGCCACATGCAGCCCTCCGCCCGCAGCCTCTGGCGCCCTGGTGCGTCCCCCGCACGGCTGATAACTCGGCTTGCTGCTCTGGCTCTGTGCTGGTGACTCAGTAGGGGGCACTTGTGTGTCTGATCCTAGTCCAGCACTAGGGGGCGCTGTGCAGCTGGAGGTGCGCTCCTTCACCTGAGTTCCCAGCCCCTGGGGGATCATGAAAGACCCCCAAGGTGCATCGGTGTTTAGCCCTATTAACCTGCCTCAATCCCAGCCCTGGTCGTTACATTCACCTTCTATGATCTGAGCCAGAGCTGCTAAACTTCCCCCTTGGCAGCGTCCAGCCCTGAACTGTTGTGGAGTGTGGCTGTTCTCTGTGAAGCAGCTGCCACGTTCCAGCCCAGAGGTGGCTGCAAAGCAATGGTGGGTGAGATGGTTCTTCCCTGCTGTCTGGGTTTGTGGGGCACTTTGGAGGTGCTGTAGGGGAATGACCGAGATGACGCGGGAGCTCTTAGTGATTAGAACTGGGGCAGAGGTCACTGTATGGGTCTGGGGGATGAACCAATAGACCTCCGCCTCGCATTCCCGTGTGAAAACCAGGGACAGTGCTTCCTGTAGCAAAGTGCAGGGAGATCCTGGGGGAGAGACATGAGATAAGGGCAGGGTGCTGAGAGGACTCGCTCGGGGCTTCCCCTCCTTAGATTCCCCTGGCTGCTTGTGTGTCTGGTGTTTGTTCTGGTGGCAGACTGAGGTCAAGGTCCCATGGTGCCTGGCACTGCATAGACAAATGGTGGGAGAGGGAGTCCCAGCCCCAGAGTGCTTCCAGTCTAAATAAACGAGACCGATAGATGGATGGAGGGGAAACTGAGGCACAAAGCAATCATTTGGCTTGCCAAACGTCACCCAACTTTTGGGGCAATAGCAGAGCCAGGAATAGAACTCAGGTGTCCTGACTCCCAGTTGTGGTGTGTTACTTACTGGACTGCACTGCCTCTTTGATAATGCTTGATGCTGGATATCTTTCTGCTACCCCTCCCCTGGAGTAGCATGGGAGGGGGAGGGCAGCTGCTGACCTTCATTGGCCAATTCCCTGCCTGTCTATACCAAACAGGGAAGCACTCATCTCCCCTTACCCTGCATATGGGGTCACTGCCCCATCTAAGCCCAGCAGCTTGCCAGCACCCTCCCTGTCTGGGGGGGAGAGAGAGGCAGAACAGCTGGAATTACCTTCCCTGCCCCCATGAAAGTCTGTAGTGGCATTGTGGGGCCAGCTGGGAGTGCCCAGACCAGGTTTTCACCACGTACCAATGGGGATGTCGTTCCGGCTGCTGCCAAGATCCCAGGTGCCGGAGACCAGGGGAAGCCAAAGGGCTGTTGCCCTCCCCGCACACACACTTTTTAAACAGGGAGGCCATGCCTTCCCCTCCCCCCCCCCCATTTTTGAAAATCTGAACTCTGCAGCGGTGGGGGGGGAGGCAGCCCCCCTTGGCCCCGACCGGAGCTGGGTGGCGAAACAGCAGAGCCCCTTTCCCGGCTGGCATGACAGAGGAGCGGCTGGGCCCAAACGTGGCCTGATTGGGTTGCTTCCCCCCTCTCCCGGTTCTGCAGTCCTTGCGATGCCGAGACACTATTGCACGCGGGTGCGAGGGGCTGGGGGGATTCGGTGCCAATGTGCAGGGGCTGGTGATCGGTGCATTACGGCAGCTCTCTGGAGTGTTGTGCTGGGGGGCAGGGGAGAGGTCAGCTGCAGGGCTCCATCGAGCCCCTGGAGAGCGGCGCCAGCTCTCCTCCCTGCCCGCGTGCCCCAAGCCCTGCCCGGCAGGAGCTGCCCTGGTGGCCAAGGGGAGATCGGCCAGGATCTGGTGGCCCACGTACTTCTGGGGCTGCTGCTGAGACTACAAGGCGAGGAAGGAGGGGGCAGCTAGTGCCAGTGGGGAGGAAGGGGACGCTCTGGCCTGAGCTCTGAGAGCTGCGTGCACCTGCCCCCACCCTGCTCAGAGCCGCCGGAGCTGGGTAGGGGCAAGGGGACTGCAGCGAAGGCCTGGGGCTGTGCAGTGGGTGCAGGTGAAGCTGGCAGGGAGGGAGGGTTATGGGGCGCCCCGGGTAGTCTGAGCTGGAGGCCCCTGTCTCCTCCACAGCACGCGCTGCTGCAGTCCCTTGTGACTGTCCTGACCGCCCAGGTGCCTTCACCCCCCCTCGTCTGTCCTCCGCTGGACCCGGGCCCCAGGGGCTGAGGGGACTCCGCTGCCCAGGGAGTCAGACTCAGAGACTCTAAGGCCAGCAGGGACCATGACCTCCTGCACCTCGCAGGCTGCAGAACCTCCCCTGCCCACTCCTGTAATAGCCCCCTGACCTCTGGCTGAGTCACTGAAGGCTTCAAGTCCTGGTTTCAAGACTGCAAGTGAGAGAGAATCCACCACTGACACTAGTTCAAACCTGCAAGTGACCCGTGCCCCATACTGCAGAGGAAGGAGAAAACCCCATAGGGTCTCTGCCAATCTGCCCCCAGATATGGTGATCAGTTGGACCCTAAGCATGTGGGCGAGACCCACCCGCCAGACACCGGGGAAAGAATTCTCTGCAGTAACTCAGAGCCCTCCCCAGCTAGTGTCCCATCATTGGCCTTTAGGGTCTAGTGGGCCCGGCACCATAGCCAGTGGGGCCCACGGATTCATGGTGGCAGCAGGCTCTCCCAGGCCTGGAATCCTTCCTTGTCCCTGGAGCACTGGCTGCTGGGCTGCGGCAGGGAGATGCCCCCCATCAGCCCTGACCCCCAGCCTCACTGCATATTCCAGCCCTGACCCCCAGCCTCGCTGCATATTCCATATTTCTCCCCCATCATCTCAGCTCTGCCTAGAATGGAGTGGGTCGAATGTTTTTTACTTTAACCCAAATACGGAGGCGTGGGGGGAGGAGAGGGGCAGGTGCTTCAGCAGGGCGCCTGGGAGCCGTCACGCTGCCGTTCAAGGCTTCTGATGGAGTTGGGCTGGCTCTGGTCAGAAGTTGGGGAGGGGCTGGGGGGGAGGTCACCCTCCCCCCACCCACTCCCCAGAATGGCTGAGAGAGACCCCTTCCCATAGCTAGATCTTCTGCTCCCTCCACGGTTCTGTCTCTCTGGCGCAGCCAGCCGTGCAATGGGGTCTGGGGGAGGCCGGCAGATTCTGGAAGCCTTAAAGTTTCCTTCTTTCCTCGGAAGGATTTTTCTAATTTATTTCTAATTTTTTTTTTCTTAAAGCATTTCCCATTCAGCCGGCCCTGGCCAGCCGCCCCCGATACCATCGCAGTGCGAGAGGTGGGACAAAGGGAAGGGTCTGATCATATCCTGGCTGGAAGGGCATACATTCAGGCCTGAAATGAACTGCGATGGTATCTCCCGCCAGGGTTATGGTTATTGTCTGCAATAAAAGGGTGGGCTCTTTTCTTCTCTTTGGAGCTACCGTTTTATCTTCTCCGACGCGAGCCCCGCGCTTTCCGCCAGCGTTCATTTCCCCCCGGGGACGGGGAGGGCTGTGGGACCGGAGGGGAGAGCCGGGTCTAGGTGATGGCAGCTCCAGCTCTTGGGGTCCGTCTACACTAGGAACGCTGCAGCGGCACGTGAGAGTGGGGACGCTCACGGCAGCGACAGGAGGGGTTCTCCACCTCGCCGAGAGGCGATAGCTAGCTGGACGCAAGAATTCTTCCAGCGACCTAGTTCTGTCTACACCGGGGCTTCGGCTGGCTTAACGACAGCACCCGGGGCGGGGCGTTTGTCACAGCCCTGAGCGGCGGAGTTACGCCGACCGAACTTTGCCGTGTAGTCCCAGCCTAAGAAACTGAGGTGCCAGTGTGCGCGGTGGACACTTCCCCGACAGCCAGCAGCAGCCGCTGCCGCAACAGCAGAGACACCTTCTGTGCAAATCTCCCTCGGAGGAGGAGTCGGCTGGGTGCTTATCGGTGCACATCCTGCTTGGGCAGGGAAGACCTGGCCTGGGTGCTAAGGAGCACACCTGTCAGCTGAGTGCCAGCCAGGGCAATGGGTGCCAAGACTGGGTGGAGCCAGCCAAGGTCGTGTGCTACAGAATGGGGGTGAGGGCAGCTTGCACGGGAGCTAGTGGGAGCAGAGATGGAGACATCCTGCTGGATCTTGGAGTCGATTCCTTCCCCTCCTCCCGCCCCCGTGCAAAGGCAGCCGAGCGCAGGGCTGAATACTCACCCCGACCCTCTGGGACGGGCGTAGAGCCTTGCAGATCCCAACGGGACATGAAGGCAGCCATCAGGGCCGTTCCTCTCCTTTGAGCCGCCGCTGGTTCTCCGGGATCTTCCGGCGTCTGCCAGCTGTCGGTGTCCTGTGTTGACAGGGCAATCGCCGTGCTGGGTCCCTGGAGCAGGTGTTGGGCTGAGCTTCCCACGCCTGCTCCGGGAGCCCCTGGCACAGCTGGGCGTTCTGCGCCTGATTCATGCCCACACACCTGCTGGGGTGCCTGAGGCGGGAGGCCGAGGTGGAGTCAAACCCTTTCATGAGCAAAGGGAAGAGAAACTGGATCCGCTCTGCCACACTCTGTGTTGGGGATCTCTGCTGACACAGAACACGCTGTGGTGGGGAGTTCCACAGGCCAGGCATGTAAGCCCATAGCTTTGTAAAGCCTAGAGGATGGGCTTGGACTCTGGATAGGAGCAGCATCTTCAGTGACCCCCGTGAGGCCCTTGTGTGCGTGGGTTGGTTACGCTGGTCCTAGCCCTGGGCATGCCCATTGCATAGACAGGGAAACTTTTCTAAGCCACGCTTGATGTCTAGGGCAGCCTAGCCTGGTTCCGAGCTGCCACATGTTCCCCCCGTGAGGACAGTTTTTCCTAGCACCAAGAAGGCTTCACATCAGTGGCTGCATCCTTGGGGGTGACAAAACCAGAGATAAAATGACCAAGCCCTGGTGCTTCGGGGCTGGAGCTGTACCAATGCCGTGCAGTACTTGGGAATATCTGTGATGGGGCGCAGGCAGGCTACCGGTCTGGTTGGAGCTATTGATCTCCTCTGCAGAGCTGGAGCCTATGACCTTGGGCACTGAAATGTTACCCTGCCCATGCTATAAAATACCGGGGGTCCCCAGCTTGCCTAGTGCGGACTTCCCCCCATGCTGCATGGAGGGTAGGAGGCGCTCAGCCCAGGTCGGTAGCTGTGGAGTAACTGACAGGCCCTCTGATCTGGTAGCAGGGATATGCAGACTACACCTGCGTAAAATCACACCCGCTGCCTCTCTTCCCTCCTTGCTTCCCTGCTGGTAGAGCCGGTGCGATGTGAGGGGCAGGCTCTGCGCAGGATCGACACCGGCGAGGGGCTGGGAGCCAGGCCGGGCAGATTGGCCCATTTTGCTATTCAGGGTAGGTAAGAGCTCCTCCATTAAGCGGGGTCAGGGTTCGGCGAGATAAAGATTTGCTGTTGTACTGTGTCAAAAAATCAATAACTCCCAAGTGATGCTGGGAAGTGATAGCGAGGAGAAATCCCCCAAACCCGGCTCGCGGGGGGAGGGGCTGTGGCTATATTGGCTCCTGGCTGGAGGAGGAGAGGGGGGCTTATCTTGAAAAGGGGGGCTGGGAAGCCCCTAGAGATGGGAGTGGGTGGCGGGGAGGGGATGGGATGCTTTCTCCCGTAAGGTTTTCTCTTCCCCTGTAGAGGATACAGCAGTGCCCATATCCAGCATTAAAGGGATATTTTCCTGCCAGGCAATATGGTCTGCGAGGGGGGGCAGAGAGGCGCAGAGCCTGAAGAGGGGAGCAGTGCTGGGGGGGGTCACGGAGCTCAGAGACAGACCCCCACAGTGGTGTGTCAAGACCCATGGGTGGGAGGTGCCAGTCTGGCCCTGCCCACTATCCGGTGGTGGAACGCTGTGCTCCAACATGGCCTGGGGGCTGAGAGAGGGTCTGGGGGGCATCTTTCACGGGTCAGCCAGGGTCAGCCCCCCGCCCTCATCCTCTCCATTCGCGCTCCCTTCTCAGTGCAATGGCCCAGCCTCCTAGCTCCCCTTCGCTGTGCTCTGTCCTCTGCTGCCCCTGTGCCTTCCTGAACCCGGATCTGCCCCAGCTCCAATCTAACCAGCTGGCATGGCTGGGGGGCCACCTGCGGGAGTGGGCTTGGAGAGCCCATGGGGAGCAAACTGGGAGGTTTCAGGGCCCTCTGCTGGCGGCTTTTGGGAGCGTGGTTGTTCGCCCCCCTCTCCGGCACCCCCCAGCCCTCCTTCCTTCCACGGTGGAGGGGGGTGGATGCTGGGGGGTGCATTCCAAAGGGTTTCAGGTGATGGGCAAAGCCAGCAGCACAGCAGGCAGTGCTGTCATGGGCCTGTGGATCTGAGACGTGCCCAAGGGTCTTTGCCACCGTCCCACCCCCCCCTTCTGCTGCCAGTTCCCTACGGACTCCTCCTCTTTGTGCTCCCCCAGGCACCCCCATCCAGCACAACAATGGGCCATACAGGGGAGGGGGGACAGCAGAGGGATTTGGGGTCCCCTGGAAATGTGGCAGAACAGCAGCCTGCCCCTGCCTCGAACACCCCCCGCCCCTGTCGCCCGCTCTAATTGAAGCCCTGCTCACTCCTTTGTGTTCCCAAGGCCGCCCTGATTACTTGAGCACCCAGGACGGCAAAGCTGGGATAATCTCCTTAGCCCCTTTGGAGTGATTTCCTTTTGTGAGTGAAGGTGAAGAGCGAAGATGCTGCTTGTATGTAGCTTAAGACTCTCCCAATCGCTCCCCTCCATCTTATCGGCCCAGCGCCATCGCCTCGCTAGTAGAGTTGTCGGGATTTACTCCTTCCGTCTCCCGGGAGCGGCTGCTCGAAGTCCCGGGCTCTGGCGTGGGTCTCTCCCGGAGGCCTGCCAGAAGGCCGGGGGAGCTAGGCCTTGAGAACTGGGGTCCTCCTGACCGCTGCCATCAGCGGTGCAGCTACGTGCAGGGGGGTACGGAGTGGGGAGCTCCAGGCTGGAAACGAGGGGCATGGGGGTAGCGGTGGGGAACAGGAGAGTTCCCCAGGCTGAGCCGGGGCTGCGGTGGCGTACGGAACTGCGAGAATTGTAGCGATTCCCTGGTGCGTGCGGATGCCGCCTCTCGAAGGACGGGAACATGCTGGGTTGCCAGGGTTCAAACAGCTCATCAGTTGCCGCTGGGAATGGACTAAGGGACCCGCTGGCTGCGATTGGCTTGTGTTTTCCTGTTACCGGCCTGTCCCAGTGTGACGTCGTTCGTGACAAAAGCACCCACCGCTTGGAGACCCCGGGCCCTAGATTTTCCCAAGGGCCCGGCAGCTCCCACTGAGATCTATGGGGCACAAGTCCCATTGAAAGCCACTGGGACACATGCTCCTAAGTCGTGTGGGGCGAGGATTTCAAAAGGGCCTAGGTGCCTACAGGGGAGCGGAGTTGTCTGGAAAACCAAGTCCCGGTTGTGGTACCTTTGGAAATCTGGGTGTGATGAGGATTAACTTGGTGAGTGGGCAAGGTGCGCACACTGCAAATGCAAGAGTCTCTCCTCGCTGGACTCACACAGAGAAGGAAAGAACTTCCCATACACTGGGTAGGAGAGTATGGCCTAATGGTTAAGCATGGGGCCAGGGGGCAGAAGCCCTGGGCACTCTTTCTGGCCATGCTAGCAGCTCCATTTGTAACCATGGGGCAAGGCACCAACCCCTGTGCCCAGCTCCCAGGCTCTAGGTAGAGCAGGCTGACATTTTCTGACCCCAAAAACGTCCCCATCAGCAAATTGTCACTGTTTGAACTTTTCCTCGTGAAACCGTCACTTCCGCGGACGGTGTGGAATCGTCTCGGCGGGAGACTCGGAACGGAACGTTTAATGCTGAAATGTCCGTTCAGAACTTTCAAAATAAGTGGCCATCCCCGGGAAGCTTTTCAGAGTTCGACTTTTCATTCCGATATTGCCCCCCCCTCCCTTCCCCCCCCAAAAAATCATTTTGAAATGTTGGCATTTCCTGCCAAAAGGAGAACTCGGTCTTTTGAACAGCGGAGGGTTGTTGGTAATAAGCGTGTGTATACTGCATTAAATCCTCAAAGTGACTTAGAAGCATGTAACTGCCTCACCCTGCCAACCTCAGTGGATTAGGGCAGGAAGCACAGAGGCTGAGGTGCCCCTGATAGCAGCATTTATCCAGATGCTCGCCGAGAAGCTCCAAACACTCTAAAGTCTTCAAATAAAACCTACTGCGGACGGGCAGATTTTTTTCATTATTCCATGTTTTATTAAGGTGTCGAGAAAAGGGTGTTGGGGTAAAGTGGGGGTCGTGTGGAGGAAAAATCTCTCTCCTCTTCCGCCCCCCATCAAGGTGGGATTTCCCAGCATTTGGATTTTGCACAGATGGGGCATTGAAAGGTTGGGGAAGGGGAAAAACTGCACATGAAGGGGTCCCGCTAGTGCTAAAAGCAGCGATCTGCTACATGGGGGTTATAGTCTGTCGCCTGCCCGCAGCCTTTTGGGTCTGGAGTGGACCCTCCCCCCCGCCCTTCCCCTGCCTTTGGGATTTGACTGTATGTGAACGTCCAGAAATGCTCCTCTATCCACAGTGCTATTCGGAATGGGAAATAAACAGGCTGGCTCCAGCTCCGGCAATGCTGCCGTGATCCGTGCTGATATGTCAGCTATCCACCCCCCTCTCCCGTGTTGCTAACACTTGAACCGGAAAGAATTTTCAAATCTCATTCGTGTTTCCCCGTTGGTGCTTGGCCCTGTGAATCTAGGCTGGACAGTTACGCTTTTTTGTTTGGTCAGTTTCACTTTCTCATGTTTCTGCCTCCTCCCAGCGCACTCTCACGCTGCAGGGGAACGTTAGCAGGTTACCTTGATTGTGTTTTGGGTTTTTTTTAAGCCATGAAAGTATTTTCATTCGTACTTTTTGTGCAAATCCAATCTTGCAAAACCTAACTTCAGCTGTTTGGGGCAAGCACGGTCTTCGTTCTGGGTTCGTACAACACCTGGGACAGTAGGTCCCCGAGGGCATTCCTATGTGCAACCACAATACAAATGATAAATAATAATCAAACGTTCTCACTTCTGCTTCCTGCGTTTTACAGCCCTACGGATTCCCACACTGGAGACTATTAATTGCACGTGCTTGGCACATCAACCAAGATTTACACTTGGTTTTAGTTTTTCCCTCTTCCCTTGGTTGTAAGATCCTTTTTTGAATGCTGGAAACTGAAAAGGCCCTTTCCCCTGGTAAGTTTTCCATTTGGGTAACTGTTGGTATTCCCCACAGCCCAGCCCCTGTGTTCCTTATGGAGTTTAAACCTACCCAGCCCCTTTGATTCGCTTCTTTGTGCGCAGTATCGTGGATAGCACTGGGATAATGTTTTTTTGGTATTGGACATACCAGAAGCAGCGCTAGAGTACTGCAAGGTGTACGTTTTAAGCGTGAGAGCCCTGGATTTGACTAGGAGGCCGAGCTCTGGTTAAATTCCAGACTCGGCAGTTGCGTCACTTTGGTCTTGCCTGCACTGAGTTTACTCTTCAAATCTCTCTAATGAACCTGCACCGCTGCAACAGCAATAGCAGGAGATGCTCTGTGTAGACACAACCCATGGGCCAGTAGGTTTGTTGTGCCTCAGTTTCCCCTTGTATCGAAGACGTTCTATCCTTCCCCTGTCCACAGGGGAATAGTGCGGCTTAATGGATGAATGGTTGAAAAGATTGTTGAAATCTTCTGATGAAAGGAGCTACCTACATGTAAAACAGAGCAACATTTGTCTAGGCCCTACAAAAACAATGTATTATTGATATTTGCAGTCCGGAAGATTGGGGTCTAGTTATTTGAAGGCAGGTGAAATCATGCTCCTTTAAGCCGTAATTGTGTTTGTAATTAACAGTGGTTGTGTCTGGGACAGTGTTGGAGCTCTGAACGCTTGCAGGTGAGCAGTCTGGCAATGAACTGAATTCCTATGTGGGGGTTTACACAGTTTCTTGTGTTTGTATCTTTCCTTAGCCGATCCTGGCTCAATCCCACTAGGGCACTGGTTTTATGAGTATGTCTAGAAGAGATGGCTTTGGGTGGCAATTGCATTCTTTAAAATGAATTTATCCGCCGAAAAATTACAGCGTCGTGATGATGGGATTCATTTTTGCTCTCCATCTCCCATGCAGGAGGGCTAATCCTTTGAAATCTTTGGCTGAAAAGATCAGTGCAAAACACGTCACATAGGTGGGTAAATATAGTGCTCCCGGTGGGGAAACTGAGGCAGGGAGCCGTGGAACTGATTGTACCGCGGTGTCATTGGCAGAGATGCCGTTAGATGCCATGTGTCTCAGTGGCTCGTCATGTGCCGGAATCCCCACTCCTTTGTCCACCTCCAGCCCCAAACGCTCTGAGACTTTAACGTTGCAGCCTGCTTGGGGTGAGACAAGAGGTTTGCGTCCTCCTAAGAATAAAAAAGAAAAGTCCAACCAGGGACATGGTTACATTTTAAAAAAACCTCCCTGCCTCCGACTGTCAGCGAGGAGCCTGAATGGCCCCATCATTACCCCTGTCAAAGTAATATGGGGGAGAAGCCCCCCCCCTGGTATACAACGGAGAAAAGCAATAAAGATTTTCAAGCTGCCGATTAATCAGTGCTAAAAACCCTGGGAGGATTGCCCCTGAACTAGTGTGTGTGTCTGTCACTGACACGTGCTGGGTTTTTCCGAGAGCCGAATTCTCAGGGTTTGGTTTTATTCAGGTCACTTTTGAACTGAATTCCCTCCCAACCCCCGCCCACCCAAATACACACCATCCAGGCAAGACGCCCGGCCAGAGGAAACCTCGGTTCGGCCCCTATACGCTCTGACTGCAGCCGTGCCGCTGTGGGCTATGGCGTGGGGCGATCTCACAAGCTGTGAGAAGCCGGGCTGTCATGGGAGACCCCCCGGATAAAAGCCTGGGTGCTACAAGGAGTGGCGGTGTTGAGACTGTAGGGGGAGCTCTGCCTTTCGAGACGGTAATAAAGCAGGGCCCCACTGTGGCATTAGCAGGTGGCTTCTCGCTGCACAAGACTCAGGAGAGCCATCACCCTGAATTTTCGTGGAAGGGATATTGGTCTCTGTCCTGGCTGATGCACCATATAGTCCCCATAGAGGCTGTTTACTAGCTTGGCTAGCAAGTTACAGTAAAAGCCCTGGAGATACCAGAACTCCCCTGCAATCCCAACGCCCCAGTGTCTGCTCCCTGTTCAGCATTTTGCTCTCCGCTGTCCCCGAGTCAGGGCCTGCCCATTCTCCTGCACCCTGCGGCCTGGTTTAGGGGGTGAACGGGGCAGCAAGGCCTGCAGTGGCAGGAGTTGCAAGGGACGGCTCCAATGGGCTGCCCTGTGCTCTGTAGGGGGGGGGGTGTTGGATGAGGCGTTTGGAGCCTTGAAAATGTTGATTTTAAGCTTAGTTTGACTCCACAGATCCCCACTCCCACCCCCTTCCCACGGGAACTCGCGCTGCTGCCTCGTCTAAGCAGGGAAGGCGCAACCGATGAAAGGATGCTGGATGTGCCAACCCTCCTCCTTGCTGCCTGCCGATATTTCCCCTTTCCCACTGTTCGCCCACAGCGATGGTCCCCTGGGCAGCAGCATGGCTCCGGGGGTGAGGTGGCGGGGACCGTGATGGGGTTCTGATCCTCCCCACCCATCTCCGCTGCTGGAAGGCGATGGGCTGTGATGTCAGAGGGCAGGGTGACAGACTTCCCCTGCTGCAGCAGGCAGGCTGGGAGGGGCGAGAGCCCTTCCTGAGTCATAGGTATCCGCAGCGAGGGCAAAGGCAAAGGAGGGAGGGACTGGCCACGGGGCCTGCTTTTCAGAAGCCTTTTTCTGTTGCTGCCCTGGCGGGATCAGAGATGGGAGGGACTCCCGCTAGCCCCAGATGCTAAGGAACAATCTCCCAAGCCCTAGCCTTTGGGGAGAGTCAGTGGCAGGGGCCCTGAGGCCATCCCAGTGGAGGAGGTCCCTAGGCGTTGTGATCCCGTGTTCGCTGGGCCGTATTACAGCAGAGTTGAGAGCTACATGCGCCTCCGCGTTAACAGTTTATCCAGCCTGGGGTCAGACCCACAGTCTCAAGTGTGCGCACTTGTGGTGGTGCCCTGGGGCCGTGCTGCAGCACGCGTTTCAATACTCCACGCGGTGACCGCTCTGCGTCCGCTGCATCTGTGCTGCCTCTCGCGTTCCCGCTGCGGCAGGTAGGGGTCTGGGCTAACAAAGAACCCCATTGCTACCGCAAAAGGCTTTTTAGCAAGAGGCCTGTTCCGTCCGTCCGTGTCCTGGGCATGGTTCCCTGAGGGCCAGAGCTCTCTGGTGTCCTTGCTGGTGCCAGTCAGCAGAACGAGTTTCCTGTTTGTGCTGCTGCCCCTTTGCCAGGTTAATGTTTAACGCCCCCGTCGCTGGCGGGCTGAGGTCTGCGTGAGCTGTTTGGTATGCCGGCTGGAAGAGCCGGGAAGCCCCTGCCAGATGTTTATAGCCGGAGCTGAATGTGTGAGTGGCTGTGAAATGGCACATCCTCGCTTCCTGCCTGGCGCTAAAGGAAACGCAGGCAGCGCTGAGTGCCAAAGGCCGTAATCACCTCCCCCGGCTGAGTGCACAGCGACTCTCGGCTCCGTTATCTCATCCGAGGTGGGCTGTGGCTGGAGCCGGCGTGGTCGGTTGTCTAGTTGGAGCGAGCCGGACGCATAGAGAGCCCGGGGGGTCATGGGCACGCGGCAGTGGTGCCGGCGCGGAGTCAGTCTGCTAATCCGGCCTGTCCTCGGGGCGGAGCGCGCTGGAAGGAAAGGCGCTGTGGGGTTGCTGTGGCTGCAGCATCCCAATGGGGAGCCGGCTACGTTACAGAAGCAGGGGACGTGTCCCCTGTCATACACTGGCTGTGCTGGCCCAGGTCACCTTCTGAAGCCTGGCATTGTACCTCAGCAGCTGCTAATAGCTGACCCTTCCGAGGGAGGGAAGGAGAGGATGTGATGTCCCTTGGGAGGAATGGGATGATCTCCAGTGAGATAACAGCGAAGGGAGATGCTTCGCCGGTTTCATGCCCCTGTGCATTGCCTAAGCCAGGGTCCCGTTTCCCTTTTGGTTCATGGTGAGTGAGCCAGGGCGCGTTGCGATAACACTGCTTCCCAATGATGCAGACCCCCACTCCTCCCCCCCCCAGGAGAGCCTGGAACAACCCGGGCAGCACTGCTGCCGGGCGCGCCGCGGGGCTGTCTCTGAGCTATCTTCCCCTGGCCTTGCGTGACACGTGCCAGGCTGAGCTCATACCCGCCTTAGTCAATTGCGCTTTCAGGGTCCCCACCTGTAACTGGCCTATTACAATTTCCCTTTTCCTCCAGGGGACTCCCTGGCCTCCCAGAAGGGTTGTGAGCCACAGAGAGACTGTTTTGTCGAAGAAGTGAGGGCACATGGGATTTCCAGCTCTCCCTGCTCCCCCTCCCACTCCTCCTGGGGACTGCTTCGGCAGGTGAAATCCACCGAGGCCAAACCTTGCTGACTACGTCCATTTTTTTTTCTTTCTCCCCCCCGCTCCCTCCCACCAACCAGCCTTTTGTATTTTATTTTTTATCCAACGCAAACAGCCCGATTTGGTTAATGATCCCGGAGATAGGAATTATTCCGATAACTTCCAGACCAGCTGGCTGGCGGGAGCCAATCGGATACCGGCTTTGCCAGGAAACTGATGGGGAGATAAGATAAGTGGGAATTGTATTAACCTGCAGGGTGGTGAAACTGAGAGCCAGCGCCACAGATCCTGAGATTACGGGCAGAGAGAGAGAGAGACACACACACACAGGGAGACAGAATGGACTTTGTCCCTTGCGATAATCGGAGAGATTGTTTTGGCTATTAGCAAGCGAGGCCCGGCTCTTAATGATATGCACAATTGTCCCTGACTTGATTTGTTTTCAGCTGCCGGGACGCGTGTGTGTTCGGTGGGGGCACAGATGTGCCAGAGCCCGTATTAACCTGAGGGATGGCATGGCGCTCGCCATGTGACCGTGGAATCCCTTCCACTCTCTGTTCTCTGCACTTCGCACATTTCCTGAAACCTCGCCTGGCTTTGTTCTCTGGCTGGCGATGCTGCAGGTGTCTCTGAGCAGTAAAGCCTTCCATGGTGACGGTCTCCCTCCCATCTACCCGGGATCTATCTGGGACCCCCTGACACCTGTTAGCAGCCCCCCAGTAGAGAACACATGCAACCACCCCCTATAGTCCCAAGGAGTCAGGATATTGCATAAATGATCATAAGTAAGGCTAAGGTTTAGTCGCGGGTATTGTTAGTAAAAGGCATGGACAGGTCACAGGCAATAAACAAAAATTCACAGCCCGTGACCAGTCCATGACTTTTACTATAAGCACCCCTGATTAAATCTTAGCTGCCCAGGGGTGCCGCTGCTCTGGGGGGTCCTTGGGGCCAGCCCTACTGATGTGGCTGGCCCCGTGGCCACCTGCTGCAGCTGCGGAATTTCACGGCGGTCGTGGAAAGTCACCGAATCCATGACTTCCGTGACAGACTCGCAGCGCTAATCATAAGGCAACGTGCACTCCCCATGTGTCACTGCGGGGGGCGGGGAGATTCTGTGCAGGAGAGCTCTACGGCCGCACGCACGTGGCCAGGTTGTGCATCCCTTGCCTACGCTGGTGAGTGGTTGCTCACGTGAGTAGTCCCTGTGAACGCTCAAGGTAGGTGAGATGAGAGGATACTGCACTGAAACCTGAGGGCTGGATGTCCGAGCCATGGGACCTGTATTCTGATCTGGTAGGATCAAAGCCACATTCGGCTACCCAGGCGGTGCGTGTGTGTGGACACATGCTGCACCCTACACTGGAATAGCACCTAGACCTTTCTACAGCCAGGCTAGTTAGTTCTCCCAGCGCCTCTGCAGTAGGCTGTTGTCCCATTTCACAGATGAGCAGGTAGGTCAAGAAACTTGGGCAAGGTGATGCCAGAGCTGGGGTTTAGCACTCAGGAATTCCTAACGCCTGATCAGCTCTTCGCCAGCTCGGCCCCAAGCAGCCTGGGTTTCCTGAGCTGTGCATACAGTGCAGGGCAAGCTTCCCACAGGGCCTTTGCTGCACGGCCGGCACTCGGATCGGCTAATGGAC